>NC_053492.1:185632277-185932277 GCF_905171775.1 Rana temporaria
CAACACCCCTTTTTTTATATACATTTTTCTTTATTTCTTTCTTTATTTCTTTTTTTGTAAAGGGCCCCCCGCTTCTAAATTCGCGGCAGCCCCCCCCCGCTTCTCAATTTCAGGCGGCAGCACCCCCCCATCCCGGTTCTCTGCTCGAGGGGGCCCATGCCTGAAGCTGTGTAAGTGGCCCCATAATTCCTGATGGCGGCCCTGCCGCCCGTTAAGCCCCTGTGCTGCCCACAAATCAGGCTGAAAATCATCAGCGGCACGCAGCCAGTGACAGTACTGCTTCCCTTCCCAGTGTTTTAAAATGTACAGCACCCCTGGCTTCCCTTTAGACGTGCACTTCTCCCTTCCTGCCACTGGGTGCTGCTTGTATATAAAAGTGAATTAGAATGTGATTTTATAACATCCCCAGTTTGCTCTTCCCGAGGCTGACTTCTTCATGTCCTGCTCCTCAAGGTATGTCACTGTTTGCTAATCTATATTGTAAATAGAAGTTTTCTGTAAAGTGTGCCCAAAGTCTTTATAATATTTGATGATTTACTGCAGGTCTGGTCAGTGTTTTAAAAAGTTCCTCTATTTTACACATGGCATGGCATGGGGGTCACAGCACCTGTCCATTCTGCTTTAGCACCATGGGACCCCATGCCATGCCATGTGTAAAATAGAGGAACTCTTTAAATCACAGACCAGACCTGCAGTCCAGGCTGAGTAAGGCCTCAGAGCACATGGCATTACTGTCTGTATTTAACTGCTTGATGGGCTTATTTTGGGCCTGGCTGGTTCACATGTATGTGTTTTGGAGGCCCACATTTGCGCAGGCACAGCAGCCCATTCATTTGACTGGGCCGCCATGCCTGCGTTTCCTGCAAAGAAAAGTGCATGCCTCATGTAATAGGCTGCGCACGCGGCACGTCTATGCCCATCAAGCACTGAAATACAGCACTGTCTGTCCATTCTGCTGTCTGCTGTGACTTATCTGCAGTTCCCGCACTGTCAAACTTGCTGCATTTTTAGACGTTTAGGTCACGCTATTAAAAACACAGTGCGTTTGTGTGTGCAAGAACTGCAGGTAAGTAGCATGGTGCAAAAGCAGAATGGATTTCAAGGCAACTATTTTTAAAATGCTGAATGCACCTTTTTTCTGCAGGAAACAAAGGCATGGCAGCTCATTCAAATCAATGGGCTGCTGTACCTGCACAAATGAGGACCGCCCAAAACATACATGTGAACCAGCCAGGCCCAAAATAAGCTGGAGGGGGGCCCAACAAAAATGTTTGCCCAGGGCCCAAACCATATTAAAGACGGCCCTGCATACCATTATATTCTGTTTTTGTCCAGGGCTTCCGGGTTCCGATGACTGCGGGACTGGGCATTCCTATACTTCCGTTCAATGACTGACGGCTTGTGAAACAGTTGACCTGTCGCACAACGCGCGTCACCAGATGTCGGGAAATAGACAAGCTGCGAGTCGGCACTATACGGCGCCTGCGCAGTCAGCTCTCCACGGTGGGCGCAGGAGCCGTATAGTGCCGACTCGCAGCTCGGCTATTTCCGGAAATCTGGTGACGCGCGTTGTGTGACAGGTCACCTGTTTCACAAGCCGTCAATCATCGAACCGAAGGATAGGAACGCCCAGTCCCGCAGTCATCCGAACCCTGAGGCAGGAATAGGAACGCCCAGTCCCGGAGTCATCAGAACGCGGAAGCCCTGGACCAAATCAGAATATAAAGGTAAGTACGGAGAGAAAAAAAAAACCTGCCGAAAGTATATGCCCTTACTATGCTGGCTCTAATGTTAAAAATTTGTTTTTAGGGTGAACCTCCACTTTAAACAACTACAGCGCTGACATAACGCTATGTTACGGAGAGGAGGAGATGGGAAGGTATTGTGTTGTCCTGTCCTAGACTGATATTGCTGCTCCTCCATAGAAAGAGAATGTTTTCTGGCAAGGTAAAAATAAAATTAAAAAAAATCTATAAAAAAAAGAAAACAAATGGAGCCACCAAGTCTAAAGACTGGCATTTTTGTTCTTGGGTTTAGATACGCTTTAAGATAGGATCCAATTTTTTTGCACAGGATACTTTGTCTGTCTGCACTGCTATACAAAAAATGCATGTTTGAGTATGAGTTTGAATATAAAGTAAACTACTGTTTTAATTAAAAAGCAATATAATGTATTTTTAGAGCTGTAAATTCACAGTAATATTCCTGTATTTACGGAGTTGCTATATTTTGCCATATCTATTGTTCTCTAGCCTTTTAAACATTTCTCTCCAAGTGTCTTGTTGCATGAAACCAAGAAAAACAATATGCAATTGTTCAGGTTGGTTGGAGTGTAATTTTAGCTGCTGCAAGTTTTACAAGCCCGGTCAGATCCTTCTGCCTCTGTGGTCACTTCTTTCCTGCCATGCTCTCTTATGTGAATCAGCTGGCTCTTCAAATCACGGGCCTGGAGCCTGGGAGGCTGGGCCAGAAATGACGCAATTTTATCTCAGCCGCACAGCCAGCGTTAATCAACTTTCAAAGCAAAAGCCAGGCTTTATAGAGGCTCCGATTACTGCTGGCTGTGTCATTGTCTATGCAGGACGAGTTTGCTTTTATCTGTATAATATTTAGGATTACACAATCAAAAAAATGTTCTTCTTAGGAAAAAGATGAATATACTGCTATAATAAGTCATTATTCAGATAGGAGGGCTAGAAGACCAGAAAATGTCAGCAATGTCATTGGAACACAGTAAACGGAGAACTCCACTTTCTAAAATAAACACCAGCCATTTTGTAATTTAATGTTAATAAAATAATTTTTCATTTCAATCTGAAGTCGCTCTAATTTTCTAAAAATGTTAAAAAAAATGTAACGTGGCAACCTGAAGGCGTTCTTCATACCACTGGTGTATGGAACTTCCCCAGACATGCCATTCTTGTGTTATTGGCTCATTGGTTTTCTCAGGCCCCGTACACACGTCCGAGGAACTCGACGGGCAAAACTCATCGTTTTGCTCGTCGAGTTCTGTGTGAAGCCGCCGAGGATATCGGCGAGCCAACTTTCCTCATTGAACAACGAGGAAATAGAGAACATGTTCTCTATTTGGCTCGACGAGGAACTCGCCGGCTTCCTTGGCCGAAAGTGTACACACGGCCGGGTTTCTCGGCAGAATTCAGCTCCGATCGAGTTTCTGGCTGAATTCTGCCGAGAAACTCGGTCGTGTGTACGGGGCCTCAGACATCTGCACTAAGATACAAGTAAAATTTTAGGCATCCCCTGCAATGGGAATTTAGTTTTTGGTAAGCTGCTCTCCATGGTTAATTACTATTAATAGGATTCAGGCATTGCATTTTCCTTTTTTAGAAAACTGAGAATGCCCTGGGGGTTATAATGTACCAGACCCTCTCATTCTTGAAGGGCATGTTCACATGGGGGGCGGTTAAAGTGGTTATAAACCCCTACAAACCACTTTTTACTACAGGTAAGCCCATAACCATGCAGGTTTAGGAGATATCCCCCTGTATCAGCATGTGCCGACATCATTGGCACATGCACACTGAAGAAACGGCTCGTTCGTGCTGTTGCTTCAGCTGACGTGCCGTTATCAGCGGCTCCTGCGCGCATGTGCGGGAGTGATGTCATCGTGGTTTCGGACACTCACAGCGCCGGAGCCCGCGATACCCGGAAAACATTATCCCTATTTCACTTTCATACTCCTATTGTTATGGCCATCTCGTACAATACAATGGAAAACACTTTCTAGGTAAAGACATACATCTGACAATTCTTAAGCAAAAACCATTATTTTTCCTATAAGGCTGGGTTCACACTTGTGCGGTCAAAGATATCACATGTGATTTGCACCGCATTGCTGTGCAGATCACATGCGATTCTGTGTGATGCAATTTTGGTCCGCACTGGAATTGGATTGCATGCGATCCGATTCCTGCACCAATTCACTGTTTGCACTGCAATCTACAAACTGATCTGGAGGTGTCATTTACTTTACATTGACACCCACAGTGGTGTCAGCCAGTGTGCGATTCAGGTGCGATGCGAGAACCAGCACTAAATTGCAGGGTTTCCCGCATCGCACCAGTGTGAACCAAGACTTAAAGTTGTTGTAAACCCTGTTACACCACTTTTACCTACAGGTAAGCCTATAACAAGGTTTACCTGTAGGTACCTTGACTATCTCCTAAACTTGCACAGTTTAGGAGATATTCAGTATATGCCCTGCTGCTGACGTCATCGGTACATGCGCACTAAAGAAACAGGCCGCTGGTCCAGTTTTATCAAGAGTCGTGCCATGACTGGCGGCTCCCATGCACGAATGCGCGGGACTGACGTCATTGTGGCTCCGGCCAATCACAATGGCGGAGCCGCAAAACCAGAAGTAACTCCAGTGGAAGATGTCGCCAATCCAGGGTTTTGTTCTAAGGTAAGTATTTCATAATGAGCTAGTATGCGATGAATACTAGCTCATTATGCCTTTGTCTTGCAGGTTTTTTTTTTTGTGGGTTTACACCACTTAGAGGGCAGTTGAAATAGGAAATGATAGGCAACATGTTGCCTACTAATCGATTTAACCCTGAAAAGCCCACACCACCGTGCCAAAATCAGTTGAGGAGCGACCCCCATTGACTTCTTGATTGGGTGCTGCTTGCTTAACACAACGGGGGCATCATTTTTGCCACAGTTCCTTTAAATGGGCAATGGGGGGGTAAACTCATTGGGCCAGATTCTGAAAGGACTTACGACGGCGCAGCGCCATGTACACCGTCGTAAGTCCTAATCCGACCCGTCATATCTATGCGCCTGATTTTTAGAATCAGTTACACATAGATATCAATTTGATCCGACAGGCGTAAGTCTCTTACGCCGTCGGATCTTAACTGCATTTTTTTTTGGACCGCTAGGTGGCGCTTCCGTCGAATTCCGCGTCGAGTATGCAAATTAGCTAGATACGCAAATTCCCGAACGTACGCACGGCCGACGCAGTAAAGTTACGACGTTTACGTTAGGCTTTTCCCGGTGTATAGTTGCCCCTGCTATATGAGGCATAAGTGCGGCGTACCAATGTTAAGTATGGCCGTCGTTCCCACGTCAAAATTTGAAAAAGTTACGTCGTTTGCGTAAGTCGTCGGTGAATGGGGCTGGACGTCATTTACGTTCACGTCGAAACCAATGACGTCCTTGCAGCGTACTTTGGAGCAATGCACACTGGGAAATTCCACGGACGGCGCATGCGCCGTTCTGCAAAAACGTCAATCACGTCGGGTCACAGTAGTTTTACATAAAACACGCCCCCCTGATCCAAATTTGAATTAGGCGTGCTTACTCCGGCCGATTTACGCTACGCCGCCGCAACTTACGGAGCAAGTGCTTTGAGAATACAGCACTTGCCCATCTAAGTTGCGGAGGCGTAACGTAAATCGGATACGTTATGCCCGGGCAAAGATACGCCGCTGACTGAGAATCTGGCCCATTGTTTTTACCAAAAGACACATATACTGTTCGAAATTTGGCAATTCAAGAAAATATTTCCAACTTCTCCTTCGATCTTCAAACCAGACCAGTGCGCATGGACACCCGTGTAAATTGTGATTGTTACACAAACAGAATTAAACAGCTACCTACCCTGACTTATTTTTAGTGTACAAATATTCATGATAACGATTGTTGCCGCTTTGAACTCTTGGAAGATTTATTTTGTACATTGTGGTAAATGAACCCATGATTTCTCCCTCCGTTTACCCTTCAGCTACCAGTGTCACTTTCCTCCATTTGTTACATGGCTGTCTGCTACAAATTCCTGGAAGATATTATTGCTCTACGCAGTTCCAGTTTCCTTAGCAACAACGGAAACATATGAAATTTAAAGATTATCTGTCAACTACATTAAACTGCACATTCAACAAATAACTGAACAGAAAACATAGTGAAACTAAACATACCTGTATGTTGAGGCAACTTTCTTACAGCTGTATTCTCTATTTTACATTCACCTTTTAGCACAGTCAAATAGAGTTAAGTGTCTGCGTGACAGATATGAATATTCATGAATAAGAATGTCAATGGGCCAGATTCAAGAAGCAATTGCGCCTGTGTAACCATAGGTTACACAGCGCAATTGCTTACTTGCTCCGGTGTAGCGAATGCTCCTGATTCAGGAACATTGCTACGCCGACTGCAGCCTAAAATCTGCGTGGCATAAGGCTCTTATGCCACGCAGATTTTAGGCTGCATTCTTGCGTTGGCCGCTAGGGGGCGCTCCCATTGTGATCTGTGTATAGTATGCAAATTGCATACTAACACCGATTCACAACGTTGCGCGAGCCCTGCGTACGCAAATTACGTAGTTTGCGTACGTCGGGTTTCGCGTAAGGTTACACATCCTAATAGCAGGCGCAGCCAATGCTATAGGATACCCACGTTCCCGCGTCCCAATATTTAAAATCTACGTTGTTTGCGTAAGTGAATCGTGAATGGCGCTGGACGCCATTCACGTTCACTTTGAAGCAAGTTTCCCGACGGAGCATGCGCTCTACGCTCGGCGCGGGAGCGCGCCTAATTTAAATGATTCCCGCCCCCGGCGGGATCATTTACATTGCGCGCGCTTACGCCGGGCAATTTTGCCGGCGCGCCCTCGCAATTTACGGAGCTACTGCTCCGTGAATCGAGGGCAGCGCAAAATATTTGCGGGGGCGCAGGGCAAAATCGTTGCCCTGTGCCTCCGCAAATAAAGCGCAAATGTACCTGTATCTGGGCCAATGTAAACATCTTATGAGAAAGCTTTTCGTGGTTCTGGAATACGCCTTGTGAAGTATACTATTTGTATGAGAGAAAGTCATGTGGGTTGATTTACTAAAGACAAATAGGCTATTCGGTTTGCAAGGACATTTTCTCCAGAGATTAATGAAAGCGGAAAGCTTCACTTTACAAAAAATACCCAATTATGAGCAAAAATTTAAAAAAAAAAAACAGCATGTTTGCTTACACATGATTGAATGATGTAGTCAGCAGAGCTTGACGTCATTCACTAAGCTCTGGGGAAAAATTCATTGGCAAAGTGAACAGTCCGAATGCCTTTAGAAAATTGATCCAATAGACATTTAAAGTGGATGTAATCCCTCACATAGATCTAGTGAAGTGAACAGCCTCAGATGATACACAGAGATTAAATAAATCTCCCTACATAAGTTTTACATGTACATCTGCTGTGTTTAACTTTATATACTGTTTAGAAAGTGCATGTCCTGGTAGAATTTTCTCTTCCTGATTCACCTGAAGGTGTGGAATCTTGTTATACACTGTTAGGCAGCTGATTGGAGGAAAGGTACACACACCTCCCCACACATGCACAGCTTGCCTGTGAGTAGAGAAGCTGTCTGCTAATCTATTTATAGCACCGGCCCTGACACAAATTTCAGGCTGGTTTTATCTCCTGTGTCAGAGAACTTGTCAGAAGTTATCAGGCTGTTAACAGAAGAACTGAGCAGGAGAAAGCTAGGGGACTTAGGGCTTTGAAGAGAGATAAAAAACACTACAGATATATGTGCCCAGCTCAAAGTTCATGAAATTGGGTTTACATACATTTTAAAGCAAAAGTCCACACAAAAATGGAACCTCCGCTTTTGGGAACCTTCCCCTCTCCGGTGTCACATTTGGCACCTTTCAAGGGGGAGGGGGTGCAGATACCTGTATAATACAGGTATTTGCACCCACCTCCGGGCATAGACCTCCGTGGGGGTTACTCCACTCCCCCCCCCCCCCGCTGTCTTATGGGAAACACACAGGTCCCAGAAGACAGCAGGGACCAGTGAGGACACGCAGCGTGACTTGCGCATGTGCAGCAGGGAACCGGGAAGTGAAGCTGCAACGCTTCACTCCCTGATTCAAACACCGAGGATGGCGGCGGGGTAGCCGAGAGTCAAGCGATAAATCGGCTTCGGCTCCCGACATCGCGGGCACCCTGGACAGGTAAGTGTCCATTTATTAAAAGTCATCAGCTACAGTATTTGTAGCTGCTGGCTTTTAATATATTTTTTTTAGGCGGATGTCCGCTTTAAGTATCACCAGGGGACATTAAAAATGTAAAATGTAATGCTGGCCATATTTCTTCCAAATTATGCTCATTTATGGTCGGAAACCCGACGTCAGTGCAACACTCAGAGGTTGATTTACTAAAGGCACTTGTAAGGGAATTGCATCATGTGCATGAAAGAATGCAGATTTTTATTTATTTTTCTTGTCACTGGGTACTTTTTACAAAGTGAATTTAGACTGCATTCACTAAGCTCTGGGGCAAATTACCTTGCAAAGTGAACAGCCTGTTTGTCACACTAGTGATCCTGTCCCTGGCGAGAATTAAAAACACTCACCTACTTATATGTGTTGCCTTCATGCTGGATGGATAAGCAAGGCATCACTTTTGCTGACTTACATTCTGCAGTATTTTCATCAGGAAGGAAGGGAAGCCTTAATCATCCTGCCAGCAAGAGAGCAACATACACAATCAGGTAAGTGTTTTCACTGCACATTCCAAGGATAAATGAACCATTGAAAGGTGATAGAAAGTAAAGTGTATGTATGGCCAAAACAGTTTGTTGTCATTTCGGATAGAGTGGGCAAATGTTAAAACCCCTGGCAGGTTATTTTTTTGCTGTCTGTGTACCATTAAAGAGAAGTAAACTTCCTCTGCTGACATTTACCTATAGGCAGTGTAAATATCTGCTAAACGTGTACCGATTAGGAGACATTTACATTACATGCAGCCAGTGACGTCACATCACTGGTGCATGCGCTCTGAACAGAGCAGCCACCCGTGCCGTTCCTTCCTAGCCCTGTGCTGAGAACGGCGGCTCGCAGTGCTGCCACTCAAAGCCAGTGATCTAGGAGCTGGGGGCAGGGCCGAGTCCTACTGTCTGGGTAATGTAAACAGCAGCAGGACTCGGGAGCGAGCACGCACAAGTGCCCCGTGGAAGCAGCTTCCCATGGGGGCACTGGACAGAGAGGAGGGGCCAGGAGCGCTGGTGGGGGACCCAAGAGGAGGAGGTTTGTGGCCACTCTGTGCAATTTCATTGCATAGAGCAGGTAAGTATAGGCATGTTTGTTGTTCGTATTTACGTATTCGCTTTAAGTCAGTACTATTAGATCCCACATTTTTGTATTTTAAAGGGTTCCTTGTTCTTTCCTGCAGTCACTGTGGGTCAATAGCTGTATGAGAAATGTAAGATCAAGAATAGAAATGTATTGTTAGTGACTAGTGACCATATACATTCTAAGAGACAGAACTGCACTTGCTCCTTGAAGCATTACCACCCCCTCTTCTGCATTGTTTGTTTCATTTGTCAATCACATTAAATTAAAAGGGGACTCTGGAGTGGAATCGGCATACCTCCCAAAATGTTGAGATGGGAATGAGGGACACCTACTAGCAAATGTATGTAGGCATAGGACACGCCCCTTGCCACACCCCCTTAAAGGAGAATTAACAAAAAAAGGTTAATCAAATTTACAAGGGACTTTTTTTTACCATTACTATTCCTTTATATTGGCTTTTAAAATTTACAAGCAAGTACAGCCATTTATAAACTGGATGAAAGAATTATCACTGGAAAACACTTTCTGAAACATAAAAAGTGCAATTTTTATACAACCGTTTAGATGAGACCAAAATGAGGGACAAAAGAGGGAGAGAGGGACATTGCTCCAAATCAGGGACAGTCCCTCCAAATCAGGGACAGTCCCTCCAAATCAGGGACAGCTGGGAGCTATGGAATTGGTGTCCTTCTTTTAGTAACCATACACATTCCTATTATCTGTCATATCTTTTCTTACCCTACCAAGTGTCTAGTTTACAGGTATTTATTACCCCTTCTACAGAACAAAATTCCAACAGAAGGGAAAAGGAAGGGGATATTTGTGAAATTCAGCCTATTCAATAGTAACAAAAAGCAAGCATTCCAATTTTCATATAAAAACAAGATGTTTTTCAGATGTTCATAACTTCTCTTGGCTAGACCATGGGAAAGATAAATTTCAGTATACAGTAGTTACATGCTATATATTACAGATTATCTTGTATATGCTGATCTCTTCCCAGAACAAAGTCCACTACTTCAAGAACACATGTGTAGTGCAAACAGTGAAGATAATCTTATTTAACAAACCATAGTGTATTATTCAACAAACACATGTATTTGGTTGTTAAAAGAACATCAAAAGACACCAAGAGGAGCTCAGTATGGAAAACCGATGTCAAATGTCAGAGACGAGATCCTCAGGAAAGGGTCAACCCCACTCAAAGAGACCATCCTGTCTGCTACCAACTGCCGCTTGCCAGCTTGGTTTCTTTTGGTATTCTATCAATGACTAAATTGAGTGAAAGTGGAACTAAACCCTCCCATCATTATCAGCCAAGGATGCTGCCATCTTTTTAACCACTTCAATACCGGGCATTTTCACCCCCTTCCTGTCCAGGCCAATTTTCAGCTTTCAGCGCTGTAACATTTTAAATGACAATTGCACGGTTGTGCGACGTTGTACCCAAATGAAATTTTGATATTTTTTTCCACCACAGAGCTTTCTTTTATTGGTATTTGATCACCTCTGCGGATTTTATTTTTTGCGCTATAAACAAAAAAAGACCGACAATTTTGAAAAAAAACACAATATTTTTTACTTTTTGCTATAATAAATATCCCAATTTTTTTTATAAAATAAAAACATCTTTTCCTCAGTTTAGGCCGATATGTATCCTTCTACATATTTTTGGTTAAAAAAATCCAAATAGATGTATATTGATTGGATTGCGCAAAAGTTATATCATTTACAAAATAGGTTATTGATGGCATTTTTATTATTATTATTTTTGTTACTAGTAATGGTGGTGGCGATCTGCAATTTTTTTCGGGAGTGCGATATTGCAGCGAGCACATGGGACACTTTTGACACTATTTTGGGACCATTGACAATTATAAAGCGATCAGTGCTAAAAATATGCACTGATTAATTACTGTGTAAATGTCACTGGAAGGGAAGGGGTTAATACTAGGGGGACGATCAAGGGGTTAAGAAATGTGTTACCTAGGGCGTGATTCTAACTGTGGGGGGATGGGATGGACTAGGGGAGGAGATTGATCGGTATTCCTATGTACTAGGAACACACAATTATTATTATTATTATTATTATTATACAGGATTTATATAGCGCCGACAGTTTGCGCAGCGCTTTACATCAGGGAAGACAGTACAGTCACAATACAATTCAATACAGGAGGGATCAGAGGGCCCTGCTCGTTAGAGCTTACAATCTAGAAGGGAGGGTCAAGTGGAACAAAGGGTTATAGCTGTGGGGGATGATCAGATGGACTCAAATGCAAATACAGTTGTTAGGTGTGGGTAGGATAGGCTTCTCTGAAAAGGAAGGTTTTCAGGGATCCTCTAAAAGCTAATAGAGAAGGAGATAGGCGGATAGATTGGGGTAAGGAGTTCCATAGGCTTGGAGAGGCTCTGGAGAAGTCCTGGAGACGAGCATGGGAGCAGGTGATGAGAGAGCTAGAGAGTAGGAGGTCTTGAGAAGAGCGAAGAGAACGATTAGGTTGGTATTTAGAGACTAGGTCAGTAATCGGTCTCCTCTCCCCTGACAGGACTTGGATCTGTGTGTATACACACATAGATCCACGTTCCTGCTCTGTGACGAGCAATCGCGGGTTGCTCAGCGGACATCGTGGCCACCGGGCACGCGCATCGGCTCCCGAGTGATGTGACGGGCGTGCCCCCTACAACAACAACAAAGCCGAGGATGTCATATGACGCCCGCCTAGAATGGCAGAGCCACTTTGCAGGGGTCATATTACAATGGCTGGGATGGGAAGTGGTTAAACATCAACCGCCTTGATGCTGCACAATGATGTGATCGGTTATGACACCATCCACTTGATGGTTTGACAGTTTGGTTGAGAGCACAACCAAGGTGACAGTTACATTCCCATCATGTGCCTGTTAAATTGATGGGTTTCATTCTGCTTTAACAGGCTGTTCTCTAAGATCTGATGGGTCCAAAAGAGAGGTCCCCAGATTACTAGTAATACGTTTGGTAGAATGAGTATGCCAGATATCTGGTTGGTAGTGCAGTTCAATTGTTATTCATCATAGGAGTAAAAAGGATAGCCAATGCAATTTGGGAAATATTCAAACCCACACCTGCACAAGCTCTAATAAAGGGGAACAGTTAAATAGGTTACTCTTTTTACGGTGGCCACACATTTTATTTCATCTGATCAATGCTTGATTTAATAAAAAAAAACAATCAAATTCACAAACCGTTCAATATCTCTAATTTCTATTTAAATAAATGTAGACTCGGTTTTGAGTTTAATTGATTAGTCGATCGACCAGAGCAGAATAGTATCAATCATTTAGGATCAATCAGCAGCACTCAGATACTTTGTTCGTGAATATGATTATATTTTGACTGATCAGATTATAAGATTGCATGTTAGAAACAGAGATGCAATTGATAAATTTACGATTGTAAGTTATGATCGTAGCTTCACTATTAATCAAAATCCACTTCCCCATGTGTGAAAAATGGGTTGTCAACTATTGGAAGAGATCGATCTGAAAAGAAATTGGCCATGTACTGAAGTGTGTATGGCTACCTTAATCACTCTTATGATGATTAAACATTGAGCTAGGCTCTGTACCATACAACTGATGCTCTCTTTACTCCACCAAACGTACTAATAATTTCAGCCTAGGTAATTGACTGGTGCTCAAGGACTGCTTTTTAAAGTCTTACTAAACCCAGGACCCTGCATTCACCATATCTGGTCTCTCACAGTACACAGAACATAGAAATTCATCTATTTTAGTAAATATAAACTGCTAAATACCTTTTCTCATCAGCAGTATATAGCAGTCTTGTGACTTTTATCAGTGTCTGATTAAGGCTTGTAGGAGGAGTTTTCATACTGTACTGGCTGTCCTATCAGGATCCAGGACCCCTGACTCTTTGTCTTGGCACTTCTGATTGGCACTGTGCTGATCACATGCACTCTCCCAAGAAAAGAAAACTCTCTAGCAATATACTGTACACCAAACTGAGCATGTGCACCATGACTCCAGTAACTCTGTCTTTTCTGAACCTGTTTTGGAGTCAGTGGAAGAAGAGGAGGATCTGTGCATACAGGATCAAACAGCCTTTTTACACAATGCAGAGTATGAACCCCTTAGGTTCCATAGTGAGTATAACAAACATGCTTTACTGCATACACAGACTGATTTTACTGTTGTGGGTTTAGTAACACTTTAACGCTTAAAGGGGTTGTAAAGGTTCGTCTTTTATTTTCTAAATTGGTTCCTTTAAGCTAGTGCATTGTTGGTTCACTAACCTTTTCCTTCTATTTCCCTTCTAAATGTTTATTTTCTTTGTTTGAATTTCTCACTTCCTGTTTCTCCTCAGTAAGCTTTCCACCATCATCCGAGCAGTGGAAAGTAATTTAGAACAGCTTACTGAACACCTTACTGAGGAGGAACAGGAAGTGAGAAATTCAGACAAAGAAAACAAAGAAAAAAAACATTTAGAATGGAAATCGAAGGAAAAAAATGCACTAGCTTAAAGGAACCTATTTAGAAAAAAAAACCTAACCTTTACAACCCCTTTAACCCCCCTGGCGGTATTCCCGAGTCTGGCTCGGGGTAAGATTTTAGTACCAAAAGCAGTAACCCCGAGCCAGACTCGGGATCGCCTCGCAGCATCCACAGGCATGGTTTACTTACCTTGTCCCTGGATCCTGCGATGCCTCCCCGCTGTGTGAGCGAGCGGCGTCCTCGCTCGATTCACACAGTGCCTGTGTGCCGCCGATCTCCGTTCCCTGCGACGTTACGCCGCACGGGGGCAGAGAACGGTGCCAAATTCAAAAAAGTTAATAAACACATTACATACAGTATACTGTAATCTTATAGAAATTCGTCATAAAAAAATAAAAGTAATGACAGCGACAATTCTGCAACTGAGCAAATTTCAGTGTTTTTGATTTGATTACATTATTGAATAATTTTTATTATAATTACATTATTATTTGTTATAATTATTTATAGTTATTTATTATATTATAATTTATGATTTTGTTTTTCAAACTTTATCATACCCGAGATGTCTACTAGACTCTTGTTTGGACAGATTTAAGTGAGTTATTCCTAAGAATTACAGGCCTACAATGTAAAACGCCAAATTTTCATGCAAAATAATTGTACCGCTTTCAGCACCTAAAACCAGAAAGAATCATACCGCCAGGGAGGTTAAGGACTAGCTCATGCATATATATGTCGACACAATGGCTCCTGTGGACAGATCAACGTATATATACGTCCCCTTTAAGATGGGGCATTGTGGGCGTGCGCTCCCGCGGCAAGCTTCGTGAGTCCGACCGCGGGTCCTGCGGACTCGATGTCCGCGGGGATACCCGCAAAAGTCTCACGGAGAGAAAGAACGGGGAAATGCTAATGTAAACAAGCATTTTCCCATTCTTCCTAGTGAGGACACTGATCACAGCTCTCTGTAATCGGGAACGGTGATTAGTGTCATGTCACACACAGCCCATCCCCCTACAGTTAGAAGCACTCCCTCGGACACACTTAACCCCTTCAGCGCCCCCTACTGGTTAACCCCCTTCAGTGCCATTTTTACAGTAATCAGTGCATTTTTATAGCACCGATTGATGTATCAATGACAATGGTCCCAAAATGGTGTCAAAATTGTCCGATGTGTCCGTCATAATGTTGCAGTCATGATAAAAATCGCTGATCGCCGCCATTACTAGTAAAAAAAAGTTATTAATAAAAATGCCATAAAACTATTCCCTATTTTGTAGACGCTATAACTTTTGCGCAAACCAATCAATAAACGCTTATAGAAGAATACGTATCGGCCTAAACTGAGGAAAAAAAACTTTTTTTTAATATATATTTTTGGGGGATATTTATTATAGCAAAAAATAAAAAATATTGCTTTTTTTTTCAAAATTGTCGCTGTTTATAGCGCAAAAAATAAAAACCGCAGAGGTGATCAAATACCTTTAAAAGAAAGCTCTATTTGTAGGAAAAAAAGGATGTCAATTTTTTTTGGGAGCCACGTCGCACGACCGCCCAATTGTCAGTTAAAGCGACTCGCAAAAAGTGCTCTGGTCTTTGGCCAGCCAAATGGTCCGGTACTTACATGGTTAAGAATGCAGCTTTATGAAAAATGATACCATTCACATATCTTGTGACAGGTCAGGAATCTGTCAAATACTAATTATGTTGTGGGATATTAGTGCTCTTTATACCTTTTTTTTAAAATGTGTAAATAGCAATAAGATTGTGTTTTGCATTTCAGAGAACAATTTGTGGGTTGTGGTCTACCTGTTGTGGAATCTCTCGCTACTAATCTTCGATTGTTCTCTTTACCATAATGAAACAAAACCTTGCTGTGAGTCAGAAGCAGATGTTACAAATGAACCAATTTTACATTTCTGATAGGCAATAACATTGACAGCAAAAACAAAATGCATACTTACATTCTTGAAGTTGTGTACATAGAAATCCCTTATGAGATCCATTACTTGTTGTTTTCATAACCTATTGTATTTTTTCAAGGTGTTTTTAGTTATCTTTTAAAAAATGGTGTGATCTTGTATTTCTAGTTCATTAGTAAACATGCTTAAACTCGCTTTACAAGCCATAAAACAGATAAATGGGGAATTTCCTTGCAATTTATGACAATGATTGAGCGTCACGTGTAGGAATTATGCATTTCAAAGAATAGCTTACTCAGCAAGATAACCAGGAATGTAATAATTGTATGCATCAGAGGCACCAGAGTTAAGGTATATCTAGCTAATAGGTGTGCGCAGCCTATTGCATTAGGGTGTGCACCCCAAAGCTCAAACACACACTACCGATCGCTCACGATCTTCATTCAGAAACGGAAGGGGCCAGTAATTTACATATTTACCGACCCCTTCTCCCACTCATTCTAAAACATCCCCACAGTAACAGCCGGTGGGAGAGGAGAGGAGGGAAGCCAGCAGCGCTGTAGGGAGAAGGGAAGGAGCCAGAGCAGTAGGGGGAATTTGTGCTGCACTGGGTGATTAGGGTGTGCCTAGGCACACCTGGCACACCCTGTGCACACACCTATGCTTCCCATCAGTGCCTTGGGGATTTTATGTGGCTCCTTGCTAATTTAATACTTGTTAGTCTAAATATGTGTTGCAATATGCACTTATGTAAGTAGATATTCTCTCATAAAAAAAAAAAAAAAATCTTAATGCTAAATAAGGAAATATAAAAGCAAAACATAATAGAGCTCTGTGCTTAAAGCAGGGTTCCGGGCATAATTTTTTTTTCTGCAAGCTAAAATTAATCACATTAAATAGTCCCTAAAACATATTAATAGCTCCCCAATCATTCCAGAAATCATTGCAAACACTTGCCTTATATCCTCCAGCTCATGTTGTAGCCGTATCCATCATATGTGTGGGCATGTGAAGTCCAGTTCCCTTTTCTTTCTGGTTTTCAGGGAGAGGTGCATGCTGGGCGATTTTTAGGCACAGTAATGCCCAGAGAGCAATGGGGTCTTAGGACAGGAAGTTGAACCACCTAGGACCAGGAACTAGGCAGATTATGAATTCTGCCTAGTAACAGCCAGATAGAAGTGAGTAAACATTTTTTTTTTTTTACATTAAAGGCAATCTGTTAACCTGCCTGGCGGTATTCCCGAGTCTGACTCGGGGTTAGATTTTCCTGCTGCAATCAGTAACCCCGAGTCAGACTCGGGCTTGCCTCGCTAGATCCACAGGCACTGTTTACTTACCTTGTCCCTGGATCCAGCGATGCCACCGCGCTGTGTGAGCGAGCGGGACCTCGCTCGATTCACACAGCGTCCTCCTGTGCCGCCGATCTCCATTCCCTGCGACGTTACGACGCACGGGAGCGGAGAACGGCGCCAAATTCAAAAACGTAAACAAACACATTACATACAGTATACTGTAATCTTATAGATTACAGTACTGTATGTAAAAAATACACACCCCCCTTGTCCCTAGTGGTCTGCCCAGTGTCCTGCATGTTATTTTATATAATAAAAACGTTTCTTTCTCCCTGCAAACTGTAGATTGTCCATAGCAACCAAAAGTGTCCCTTTATGTCAAGAATAGTTTTAGATCACCTAAAAAACAGCGATAATAAATTATAATCACTTGCAGAATTGTGCGATAGCGATTTGTGGGGAAATTATATTTTTATTTGTTATAATTATTTATAATTATTTATTATATTATAATTTATCATTTTGTTTTTAAAAAAATGTCATACCCGGGATGCCTATTAGAATCTTGTTTGGTCAGATTTAAGTGAGTTATTTCTAAAAATTACAGACCTACAATATAAAACGCCAAATTTCCTTGCAAATAATGGTACCGCTTTCAGCATGTTTTTTCTGAAAGAATCATACCGCCAGGGAGGTTAAAAGAAAGTTAATTTTTAGGGTGGAACTCCACTTTAATAATACATATTTAAATACATTTTTAAGTGCAAACAGTGTACTTCAATGTTCCTGAATTTGACTTGGTACCAGCTTCTTGCAGTCCCAGTACAGCAGAGCACACAGATTGAGGGAGGGAGAAGCACCACAAAGAGCCAATCAGCTGCAGTCAAGGAACATGCTAAAAGGAGGAGAGACAAAGAAATAAGCTTATCAGTCTGTGTCTTGAGACCTTGTTTACACCTTACGGGCCAGATCCACATAGAAAAAGATCGGCGCAGCGTATGTGAGATACGCTACGCCGCTGTAACTTACTTTTGGCTGCTTTGAATCCTCAAAGAATTTGCGCCGTAAGTTACGGCGGCGTAGTGTATCTCTGGCGGCGGAATTCAAATTGGCGATTAGGGGGCGGGTTTAATTTAAATGAAGCGCGTCCCCGCGCCGAATGAACTGCGCATGCGCCGTCCCGAAATTTCCCGGCGTGCATTGCGCTAAATGACGTCGCTAGGAAGTAATTTTTTTTAACTTAGACGGGACTTACGTACATTCCGATTCACGGACGACTTGCGCAAAAAAACAAAAAATTCAAATTTCGACGCGGGAACGACGGCCATACTTAACATGGCAAGTGTAACTATACTCCGCAAAATACCAGCTTTAACTATACGCCGGAAAAAGCCGACTAAAGACGACATAAAGGAATGCGATGGCCGCTCGTACGTTCGTGGATCGTCGGAAATAGCTAATTTGCATACCCAACGCGGAAAACGACGTGAACGCCACCCAGCAGACGCCGAAGTATTGCATCTTAGATCCGAAGGCGTACGAAGCCGTACGCCTGTCGGATCTAACCCAGATGCCGTCGTATCTTGATTTGAGGATTCAAACTAAAGATACGACACAGGTAATTTGAAAGTACGCCGGCGTATCAGTAGATACGCCGGCATACTCGCTCTGAGGATCTGGCCCTACATGCATAAAAATGTATGGAAAAATGCACAGATTAGATTTGGATAGGCTTTTTCACACCATGGACAGAGGGGTGCGTGTTTATTATGTAGGTCTCTGCACGGGCACAAATAAAACCAATGTTTTCTCTGCGCCCTGTTCACACCATAACACTGCTGTAGAGTGAATTTTTTTTTTCTGCGCAGAAATATGGAAAATAAATTCTCTGCAAGGGCACAAAGAAAACAATTATTCACCATGTGCCCTGTTCACGCCACATTGTTGATGTTACGTCAGTTTTTTTCTGCACAGAAAACTGCATACAGGTTGCAGACTGCTGCAGAGAGTCATTCTCCCTTCATAGGTCAGGTTTGGCTTCTATGAATGGAGGAGGGGCGGAAAGGGTGGGCATAGGCAGGTACTTTTGATGAGTGCCCGTCACTGCTCACGCTATTCTATTTGGGGTGGCAAAGAAGGATGATGATTTCAAGGAAAGTAGGAGCCAGTAGCACAAGGGACACATCAGATTAATAGTAAGTGTAGCGCTACTTCCGTAGGAGCCACAGGAATTACTTGTCCAGGTCTTCCCAACATCAGCCCCAGAACTGGGTTAGGGATGAGGGTACTGGTGGGATACTACAAGAATGAGAAGAACTATGTACATGCTTTTAAATGTCCTTATTTCTTCTGAGAAATCCTCACTTCCTGTTCTTCTGTCTGTAACTACACACCGTAATGCAAGGCGTTCTCCCTGGTGTGGAGAAAGCCTCTTGAAGGGGGAGGGGGCGAGCAGGAGTGTCAGGACACTCTCTACTTTGCAGATAGAGAAAGGTGTGTTAGTGGGCGTCCTGACACTCCTGTTCGCCCCCCCCCCCCCCTCAAGAGGCTTTCTCCACACCTGGAAGAAAGTCTTGCATTACTGTGTGGAGTTACAGACAGAAGAACAGGAAGTGAGGATTTCTAAGAAGAAATAAGGACATTTAAAAGCAAAATGGAAGGATGAGGTAAGTGAAAGAGGACTGCACTAAGGTAAAGGAAGCTATTTAGGAAAAAAATAAATTACCTTTGCAACCCCTTTAATCTTCCTCTCTTGCTCTTCAGGACCATGAGAATTTGTCCCCTTTAACAGACCCATAGCTAAATATACTAGACACCAGAGGGGTAGCTAGAGCACAAGTACCCAATATCCAGCAATGTCTGTACTCAAAAGGCCCAAGGACAGATGGATGCCTCCTTCCAATCTTCCAAGCGATGCTCTCCAGTGATACCAGACAGCTCTGTGGTGAACAGCTTCTCTCAGTCAGCTTCTTCAACGCACCCCAGTCTCTGTATTCCTCCCCCAAGGTCACCCACCTGAGGCCTTTCACATGGCAGCTTGTGCCTGAGAGGGCAGCGTGCCCCCCTCAGGCTAGACTTTTTCACTCTGGGTCAAGACCCAGAGCTCAGTGTGCTCGCAGAATAAATACAATCACCCAGCCCACCTTCAGAGCCTGCCTCTTTGGGATAGGCCAGGGCTGTATCCATATTAATGCTGCCATCTGCATAGCTTCACACCTACTATCCAGAAACTTCACCAGTCTCCTGGATACAGAAGAAGCTATAGGTCAGACTGGCAACAGCTGAACACACTGAGCAAACCTAACTAGCAGATTGTAGCTTCACTAATTACAGTGAGCAAAATATGCTTTTGCCTGTCACACAATTACAACCACACTAAATAAGGTTGCCTATCAAAAACACCTATCTAACTATCCTAGCACCTACCTAAAAGGGTGCTACATAAGTATATTCCCTTGTGCTGATTTTTATTTATTTTTTCTAAATTTAGGTTTTAAATTATATTATTTTTATTACTATTATTATAAAAGCATGTTGCAGTGTTCTTTTTCGATACAATTTAATCAGATATTCATAAAAACTTTTTTTTTTTAGATAATATCTTCCACACCCAGAGTCCGTCTGCTGATGCTTTTTCAGTGAACGCTCAGGATATAGCCCAGCTGAGCTACATGTCTTACAGCTGTCGTGCAATACACGTCATGGAATATGCCTGAAGCCTGTATCTGACATGAGTATTGCAGACTTGGAAGACTTTCTTCAGTTCATTCTCTGGACCTGCAGGAAGACCGACAATTAAAATGTTTTCCACAAAAGCGGTTAAATGTTTACGGCTGATATAAATAAATGAATTTGCACCTCAGTACGCCTTATTTTAGACACATTTAGCATGCATTTCTACAAGTTATGTCTCCCTGTGACAGATTTGTTATTCAGGTAATTCCACTTTGGTTTGTGTTTTTCTAGATCTATCCTGCTTATGTAAAAGCACAAACTGGGACCACAATCTTCCCTGGAATGTGCTCTGTTGTTAAAAAAATATCAACCCTCATACTTTGATTTGCATGCTTGATAGTCCTAAATATAAAATATACTTCAAAATCCTTTCATCTTCTAGCATTAACTGTACTTATAATATTATAATATGCACATATTATTACCGTATATACTTGTTTTTATTTAAACTTTATTTCTTTTTTAGCCATTGTGTGCTGCGTTTCTCACAGTAAACATCTTTTATATACAGTAGTATGGAAAGAGTTATTATAATAAGATATCATCATCATCAGACAGCACATCTCCTCGTTCTTAAGCCCTGTACACACGGGCCAGAATCTCATCAGGAAGAAAACTTAATTTTCCCTGACAAAATTCTTGGACAGAATCTCTTGCCGCCCGAGTGTACAGACACTCCTTTCAAAAGTACCGCCGTTCTTTTGAAAGGCAAGAACGCAGTGACGTCATCGCGTACGACGAACATGCGCTCGTCACATTCGATGCCGTCGCCGCCATCTTGCTGCACCCTACCTATGCCTAGGAAGCTACCGCGCATGCGTCAAAGTCATTTCGAGCATGCGTGGGTTTCCACGGCGACAGGTAATTATACACACTCTCGGGTTTCTCGGCATGGAAAACACTGCCGAGAATCACAATGAGAAAATAGAGAGCAGGTTCTCTATTTTTCTCGTCGAGATTTTAGGCAGTTTTCTTGACGAGAAACCTGAAAGCCTCGTACACACGCACGCAAGTTTTCTTGCTGGTTCTTGCTGAGGAAACCGAGCGTGTGTACGAGGCTTGAGACTTGTAAGCATTAAACTGTCTTGTCATCAGTGTTGTAGATACAAGAAAAGCCATTGGCATGCTCAGGGGGATCTTTAATTCCACTCTTATGAATAATGTAATACCTAGAACATCATTCATATACAGTATCTCACAAAAGTGAGTACACCCCTGACATTTTTATATAAATTGTAATTATATCTTTTCATGTGACAACACTGAAGACATGACACCTTGCTACAATGTAAAGTAGTGAGTGTACAGCTTGTATAACAGTGTAAATTTGCTGTCCCTTCAAAATAACTCAACACACAGCCAATGATGTCTAAACCGCTGGCAATAAAAGTGAGTAAACCCCTACGTGAAAATCTCCAAATTGGGGCCAAAGTATCAATATTTTGAGTGGCCACCATTATTTTCCAGCACTGCCTTAACCCTCTTGGGCATGGAGTTCACCAGAGCTTCACAGGTTGCCACTGGAGTCCTCTTCCACTCCTCCATGATGACATCACGGAGATGGTGGATGTTGGAGACCTTGCGCTCCTCCACCTTCTGTTTGAGGATGCCCCACAGATGCTCAATAGGGTTTAGGTCTGGAGACATGCTTGGCCAGTCAATCAACTTTACCCTCAGCTTCTTTAGCAAGGCATTTTCATTTAGGTGTGTACTCACTTTTGTTGCCAGCGGTTTAGACATTAATCGCTGTGTGTTGAGTTATTTTGAGGGGCCAGCAAATTTACACTGTTATACAAGCTGTACACTCACTACTTTACATTGAAGAAAAAGTGTAATGTCTTCAGTGTTGTCACATGAAAAGATAGAATAAAATATTTACAAAAATGTGAGGGGTGTACTCACTTTTGTGAGTTACTGTATACTGCATATACTAAAACCCCCATTATAAATGGAAGGACTGAGATACAGAGAGTGAGGCTCTGAGGCAGGTTACATTGGAATTCTTTCAGATCTGGCTTTCTTCCATAAATAGCATGTTTGGAAGGAAGCAGAGAACACTGACTTGTCCATAGCAACAATCAGATTCAAGCAGTCATTCTTCGAGGCTTGAATGAAGAATGAAAATCTGACTGGTTGCTAAGAACAAAAGTTCTTTTAAGGCTTTTCATACATGCAAGCTATTGATTTTATCAGTAATTAATGGTTTTCATTTTTGGATGAAATGGGAATCCTATTATAAAGAAGTGAGCTTTTAGAGGCATTAAATATTCTGCAATTAAGCTGGCAACGGAGGAGTTAAGGGATTATGTTAATGCGCAGTTGGTGTCACAGTTTGTTATATAATTGCAGGAAATCCCGTGTACACTGTCAGCGAGTGCAGTTAAGCCAAAAAGCTCTTGCTCTAAGCAGGACAGATAAATATTCTGTTTTCTTTTTTTGTTCCTGAGAGGAGATGTACTTTCAAGTGTAATCTGTCACAAACCTGGGTAATTCAAACTAAGCATTTGAAGAAAAAATACATAATCTGGGGTTATTTTAAAGAAGAACTATAGCCTTCATTAAAAAAAAAATATATATATATATATATATATATATATATCCACTTCCATACCAGACACTTACGCACCTTCCTGCCCAAGCCAATTTTCAGCTTTCAGCGCTGTCGCACTTTGAATGACAATTGCGCGGTCATGCTACACTGTACCCAAATGAAACAATCAGTGCGAACCCCCCCTGTCAGGAGAGCCTCCAATCGGCTCTTCTCTACTCGCGACTGTCTGACGCGAGTGAGGAAGAGCCGATCAACGGCTCTTCCTGTTTACATCGTGATCAGCCATAATTGGACACGGCTGATAATGTGGTAAAGAGCCTCCGCCGGAGGCTCTTTACCGAGATCGAAGATGCAGGGTGTCAGACTGACACCCCGCATCAACGATCACCGCGCTGCGCGCCGCCACGGGCGTGTGCCGGCATGTAATCCTGCAGGACGTCAATAGACATCCAGTCAGGATTTCACAACCACTTCCCTGATGTCAATTGACTATTGACCGGACGGGAAGTGTATATATATACTGCAGCACTTTATTGTAAGTACATCTGCGCTACAGTTTCCACCTGCAAAGCCCTACAAATACCTGTTGATCCTGCCAGTTAAGTCAACTTAATGCAGCTTCATGTGATGGTGTGACAAAGATGCTGCACAGTGCTCATGAATTCAAAGTAAAATTGCCAATCCTACGCAGCTTTGCCTGCTTGTACTAGAGTTGGATGAAAAAAATATATTGCAGGGGCATGACCACCCAGAACCTGGCAACACCTAGTCTTGCCCGCTGCTGTCTGGATTAGCAGCAGTGTCAATGTTGCTGAAACTCAACCACTATGAGCTTCAGTGTCTGTGACGGGAGCATGTGAGACACAAACGAAGGAGGATTTAACACAGTTAGGGAAAGTAAAGAAAGTTTAACATTATGGGGCCTGTGCATTACATGGTATCTGGATTTGAAACTTGTTTAAACATGTCATGTCAGAAACTTTTAACACTATTTTAAAGTGTATGTAAACCTTAGCTCTTATTTGCTTCAATTGGCCTGTTAAATATACAGTTGAAAGTGCTTTGTTATATTTGTTTGATAAATGGAAAAAACATACCTTTTAATCCTGTCAGATGCTTTTTCATTTATGAATGCCATTATCCTATTGATTATTGAATACCCGATTTTCCTGCTACTATCCGATGGGTTAAGTCTACAGACAGAAATGATGACGATCATAGCTTTATCCTGCTAATATATGCTATATCAAAGAGTATCTGTGACAGTTTCAAAAGTCTTTAACCCCTTCAATATTGGGCTTTTATACCCACCTCAATACCGGGCTTTTATACCCACCTCAATACTGGGCCTATTCTGGCACTTCTCTCCTACATGTACAAATCATCATTCTTTTGCTAGAAAATTATGCAGAACCCCCATACATTATAAATGTCTTTTTAGCAGACACCTTAGGGAATAAAACGACGGTCATTGCAACATTTTATCTTGCACGGTATTTGCGCAATAATTTTTCAAGCGCCTTTTTTTTGGAAAAAAATTGTTTCATGTATTAAAAAATAACAAAACAGTAAAGTTAGCCCAAATTTTTTGTAAAATATGAAAGATTATGTTACGCCGTGCAGATAGATACCTAACATGTCGCGCTTTAAAATTTGCACACACTCATGGAATGGTGCCAAACTTCGGTACTTAAAAATCTCCATAGGCGACGCTTTGAAAATTTTTACAGATTACCAGTTTAGATTTACAGAGGAGGTCTAGTGCGAGAATTGTTGCTGGCACTCTAACGCACGCGGCCATACCTCACATTTGTGGTTTGAACGGCGTTTACATATGTGGGCGGGACTTACGTGTGCGTTCGCTTCTGCGCGCAAGGTACCGGGGACAGGGGCATTTTAATTTTTTTTTTTATTATTTTATTTTACTTATTTATTCATTTTTTTACACTTTTATTCACTTTTATTCCTATTACAAGGAATGTAAACATCCCTTGTAATAGAAAATGTGTGTGACAGGTCCTCTTTATGGTGAAATGCGGGGTCAATAAGA
This sequence comes from Rana temporaria, assembly GCF_905171775.1. Classification (NCBI taxonomy): domain Eukaryota; kingdom Metazoa; phylum Chordata; class Amphibia; order Anura; family Ranidae; genus Rana; species Rana temporaria. The sequence goes on from NC_053492.1 coordinate 185,657,415, forward strand.
CCCTGCATGTCCGCTCCAGGCTGGAAAGCATGAGATTGTGAATAAAATTTCACGATCTCATACTTACTAGCCGCAATCGCGGCTTTGTTTACTTCCAGGTAGTGTTGCTCACGAATATTCGCATTGCGAATATTCGACTCGAATATAGCATATTCGAGAAATCGCGCTATATTTCGAAATTCGCAGTGAATATTCGCAATTCCGAATATTCGATTTTTTAAAAAAATTTTTTTAAAACAGATCACATCCTAGATATCTCCATCGACGTCTAAAAGCATTGCTGGTATCATTAGAGACCCTGGGCCGAGTAGCTGAAGCGTTCATTGAATTTTCCAGAAAGATCGCAATGCGATTATTCGGCAAACGCAATATCGCGCGATTATTTTCCTCGCCCCGATCTTCCGCATCAGAGCGATTTTTACAGTTTCATTTTTAAAACAGATCACATCCTAGTGATCTCCATAGACGTCTAAAAGCATTGCTGGTATGATTAGAGACCTTGGGCCGAGTAGCTGAAGCGATCATTTTATATTGCCGAATATTCGCAATGCGAATATTCGGCAATAGGAATATTGCGCGATTATTTGCTCCGCCCTTTTGCATCAGAGCCAATCAGAGTTCTCCTTCCACACTCGTCAGAGGTTAGCAACCAATAGGAACCTTCCTGCATGGACATTATATAAGCTCACTCCCAGCACCATTTCATTGCAGATTCAGAAGCTGGCTATAGAGTGTGGAGGCTGTTTCTGTGTTCCTGTGTCTTTGTTCCTGATTGATTTAGATCATCACCAGCATTGCTATTTAGTGATTCCAGTGGATCTTTTCCAGAATATCAACTGCTTTTTTCAAAGCAATAGACCCAAGAGCTTTTTTCAAAGCTACGTTTTGTGCTGTTTTGTGCTGTTTTGTTCATTTGTGTTACTGTTTGATCCTGCATCCTCGCTGTTCAGTGATATTTGCTAGAGATTTCAGTACACATTTTGCTGAGCTTTATAAAAGAGCTTTTCTAAAAGCTAAGTTTTGTTCATCTTGTGTTACTGTTAGATCTTGCAGGTTCGCTGTTCAGTGATATTTGCTAGGCATCTCAGTTCACATTTTGTTTAGTTTTTCCTAAAGAGCTTTTCTAAAAGCTAAGTTTTGTGTTCAGTTTAGTTAAATTTTGTGTAGTAAGTGTACACACTGTTAGTGTACATTTATTTCATCTAGCTTAGCTTAGTGTGTGTTTAGTGTCTGTGTTTTGTGTTTAAAAAAAAAAAAAAAGAAAAAAGTTAGTGTTTGTTTAGTGCTTTTTTTTTTTCTTTAATTTTGTAGTCCTCGTCTTTGGTGTACTACTTTTCTTATAGTTTAGTAGCTGTCTGTGTACGTCTTTTTCTGCGTGCCTGTCTTGTAAAAAATACACAAAAACACATTTTGTTCACATTTCCCCCCCCCCAATAAAGTTTACCCCCCCCACACACATATCAGCAATAATGAGCGGCATCCATGGCCGTGGCAGCAGGGGTAGGGGAGTTACTCCCAGTGCTGGATCGCTGCCAGCACGGGGTACCTCTCGTGCCCCTACTAGTGTTAGAGGATCGGGTGCAAGGGGAGTACGCCTGATCCGGGAGTTCTTCCCATCGGGCAGCCGCCCGATATTGCCATCTCAGGCTGAAGTAGTGGTGGACTACATGGGGCACAGCAGTGCCACTGAGTCGTCGGTCCCGACTCACAGTAGTACCACCATTACACCGGTGCCTGTAGTACGCCCCCCCAGCCCCCAAGAGTCCAGCATCTTACTGTTCGACAGCGACAGTGAGAGGGATCTCTTGGGGGAGGCCATGCATCAGGCAGACCTCCAGCTCTGTCCTGATGGTCAGGACCTTTTTGAAGGGATGGATGAGGAGGATGGGATACCTGCTGGCAGTATCCCAGAGACATCCCTTCAAACTGGTGCTGCTGTTTTGGTGCAGGAAACAGCAGCACCTAGTCAGACCCAGGCGTGGGTGAGGGGACAGCGGAGCCAGGCTCCATGTCAGTTGGTTCCCTCAGACCAACACATTTCAGCCCTTGGTCTGACATCTCTGGGGGCGAAGAGGGTGACCCATCATGGTTGCCATCTGACGCGTCGGCTCACTACGTCAGTGACGACGGGGAAGGTAGGCACCCTGGTGAAACAGTGCGCCAGGTCACCACCAGGGAGACCATCGTCAGGGTCTCCACTGGTGATGGCAGCAGGAGGTGTCAGGAGGAGGAGCAGCAGCAGCAGCAGCAGGCAGCTCCACCTGTGCGCACCGAGTCCCAGCAAGTGCAAGTAAGCGTCACCCCATCTGACAGGAGGGCGGTGCTGAAGTCACCTGTCTGGAATTACTTTACCCTGGTGGCAGACAACCCTACCGTGGCCATCTGCCGGATTTGTAAAGTGAGGGTGAAGAGAGGGAAGTGTTTGGCTCGGGTGGGTACCACAGCCCTGAACCAGCACCTGAGGATAAACCACTGGGCGGTGTTTGACGAGATGAAGCGTGGTGGTGGTAGCAGCGCCACCACCACAAGTGAGCAGGGTACAGCAGCCCCTGCCACATCTTCATCTCTTTCCAGCAGGTCATGCCCCCCCGCTCCCTCTAGTAGAGGTACTGGTACCGGCAGCCAGACCTCTACTTCCACAGCACCCTCCACGTCTGTGTCCCGCACTGCCGTCCGGCGCCAGGCGTCGATTTCAGACGCCTTTGACCGCACCACTCCCTTCCCCCCTGGAGACCGACGTGTGCGTTCCCTCAATGGGCTCCTGGCAAGGGTTATTGCCCAACATCTGCTGCCCTTCAACATAGTTGACAGCAACCCCTTCAGGCAGATGTTGGAGCAGGCCCAACCCCAATGGCGTGTCCCCAGCCGCCATTTCTTTGCCAGGACTGGTGTCCCTGCCCTACACCAGCACATTGTGCAGAATGTAACCCTGTCGCTGGATCACGCTGTCAGCGACAGGGTTCATCTGACAATGGATGGCTGGACCAGCAGGCATGGGCAGGGACGCTACATCAGCTTCACGGCCCATTGGGTTTCCCTCCGAGGCGTCGGTGAGGGATCGGCGGCAACCGATCTTGTGGTGCCGCCCCGGGGTGTCCAGGGGAGAACTGCTGGTCTCCCTCAAGCCACTGTCTCCGCAGCTGCTGAGCCTCCCAGCAAGCGCCCCCGTAGCTACTCAAGTGTGGGGCACGTGCGCTGTCAGGCCGTGCTCCAGCTTGTTAGTTTAGGGGACCGGAGACACACTGGAGAAGAAGTGCTGAAAGCACTTCAGGCTCAGGTCCAGAAGTGGCTGACACCCCGAAGGCTCCAGGCAGGTATGGTTGTCTGCGATAACGGCAGCAACCTACTCGCCGCCCTTAGTGCTGGCAGTCTGACCCACGTGCCCTGTCTGGCACATGTCCTCAACCTGGTGGTGCAGAAGTTCCTGCGCACTTATCCAGGGTTGAGTGACATTGTGGCAAAGGCGCGTAGGATTGCCAGCCACTTCAGGCGCTCCCCAACCGCTACCGCGTCCCTGTCCAAGTTGCAGCGGAAGTACAATCTGCCCCTTCACAGGCTGATTGTGGACAGTGTGACGCGGTGGAACTCCACCCTCCACATGCTGAAGAGGTTGTGGGAGCAGCAAAGGGCGGTGAGGGAGTACCTGATGGAACTAGGCACTGAGAGGGCTTCACCACAACTCCCTTTCATCGCCTGTGCGGAGTGGGGGCAGATAAACCAGGTCTGCCAAGTGTTGTCCTCCTTCGAGCAGGCGACCAAGATGGTCAGCAGTGAGCACATCGGCCTCAATAGCGTGCTGCCAATAGTGTTCATGCTGGAGAGGACACTAGATCGCCTGCTTGAAGCTGGGGAGAGTGCCTTGGTGGAGCAGGAGGAGTCAGCAATGCTCCACCGAGACCAGGGCCAGGACGAGGAGGAGGAGGAAGAGGATGATGATGAAGAGGAGGAGGAGGTGGTTGCTGGTGTCGTCCCGGAGTCAGGGCCTGGTCAGGAGGGAGAGCCGGTGTTGGGGGCACCAATAGTCCGGGGGTTGGGCATCTCTGAGTTTGACCAGCAGCGCCTCAGGGATGAAGAGTCGCACCTCATTCACCTGGCCAGCATTGAGGAGTCACAGCGGGCTGTGCTCTTCCCCATGGCTGCCCACATGCTGAGATGCCTCAGGAGGGACCCCCGGGTTAAGACCATCAAGACGAGGGATGATTTCTGGATGGCCACCCTTTTGGATCCCAGGTGCAAGGGGAAACTGGAGCAGTTCATCCCAGCCAGCCGGAGGCAGCACCGGATGGAGGAACTGCAGGCAGGCATTGTCAGACGGTTGGAGCAGGCAACTCCCCGGCCTCCAGTTGTCCCCCCTCATCTCACCCAGCAGGTGGCTGCACCCAGCAGCAGCCGAGCAGGGGACCTAATGGAAGAGATGAGGATGTTCTTCCAAACCGAGCGACCCAGTACCAGCACCAGCAGCAGCAGCAGTCACCACCAGCGGCTGGCCCACATGGTGGCAGACTACATGGCGTCCGTCGGTGCTTCTGACAGTATGAGCACCGACGACCCCATGGAGTACTGGGTTGCCAGATTGGACACCTGCCGCGAGCTCGCTCAGTATGCGCTGGAGTTATTGTCTTGCCCCCCCTCCAGCGTACTATCTGAGCGGACATTCAGCGCGGCAGGTGGGGTGGTCACGGACAAGAGGACCCGTCTGTCCACAGACTCCGTGGACAGACTCACATTCATAAAGATGAATGAGTCCTGGATCGGCGGTGACTTTCTGGCACCCGTCGTCGGTTCAGGGCGCTGAAGGGTCCCTTGTCATGCATTCCCTGATGAAGCCCCGGACCTGATGTATTTACAGTGCTGAATATAACTATTTTAACATCAGAGAAAATCAATGTTAATATTTGGTACAGTAGGCTTTCTTTGCAATTACAGCGGTCAAACCTTTCTTGTAGTTTTACACCAGCTTTGCACACACTGGAGGAGGGATTTTGGCCCACTCCTCCACACAGATCTTCTCTACATCAGTCATGTTTCTGGGCTCTCGCTGAGAAACACGGAGTTTGAGCTCCCTCCAAAGATTCTCTATTGGGTTTAGGTCTGGAGACTGGCTAGGCCACGCCAGAACCTTGATATGCTCCTTACAGAGCCAATCCTTGGTTATCCTGGCTGTGTGCTTTGGGTCATTGTCATGTTGGAAGACCCAGCCTCGACCCATCTTCAAAGCTCTAACTCAGGGAAGGAGGTTGTTGCCCAAAATCTCGCAATACATGGCCACGGTCATCCTCTCCTTAATACAGTGCAGTCACCCTGTCCCATGTGCAGAAAAACACCACCAAAGCATGATGCTACCACCCCCATGCTTCACATTAGGGATGGCGTTCTTGGCATGGTACTCATCATTATTCTTCCTCCGAACACGGTTAGTGAAATTATGATCAAAAAGTTATATTATGGTCTCATCTGACCACATGATTTTCTCCCATGACTCCTCTGGATCAGTCAATACACCTATGTCAGCAGTTATTTCACACTCTATATACTCTTATTCCTACTGCTGTTCATCATGGCACCTCCTGCCCATGTGATATGACTCTGTATCAACTACTACTGTTAATACTACTACTGCTGCTTCTGCTGCTGCTGCCGCCCAGTCAATACACCTATGTCAGCAGTTATTTCACACTCTATATACTCCTATTCCTACTGCTGTACATCATGGCAACTCCTGCCCATGTGATATGACTCTGTATCAACTACTACAGTTAATACTACTACTGCTGCTGCTGCTGCCGCCCAGTCAATACACCTATGTCAGCAGTTATTTGACACTCTATATACTCCTATTCCTACTGCTGTTCATCATGGCACCTCCTGCCCATGTGATATGACTCTGTATCAACTACTACTGTTAATACTACTACTGCTGCTTCTGCTGCTGCTGCCGCCCAGTCAATACACCTATGTCAGCAGTTATTTCACACTCTATATACTCTTATTCCTACTGCTGTTCATCATGGCACCTCCTGCCCATGTGATATGACTCTGTATCAACTACTACAGTTAATACTACTACTGCTGCTTCTGCTGCTGCTGCCGCCCAGTCAATACACCTATGTCAGCAGTTATTTCACACTCTATATACTCTTATTCCTACTGCTGTTCATCATGGCACCTCCTGCCCATGTGATATGACTCTGTATCAACTACTACAGTTAATACTACTACTGCTGCTTCTGCTGCTGCTGCCGCCCAGTCAATACACCTATGTCAGCAGTTATTTCACACTCTATATACTCTTATTCCTACTGCTGTTCATCATGGCACCTCCTGCCCATGTGATATGACTCTGTATCAACTACTACTGCTAATACTACTACTGCTGCTTCTGCTGCTGCTGCCCAGTCAAGACACCTATGTCAGCAGTTATTTCACACTCTATATACTTCTATTCCTACTGCTGTTCATCATGGCACCTCCTGCCCATGTGATATGACTCTGTATCAACTACTACTGTTAATACTACTACTGCTGCTTCTGCTGCTGCTGCCGCCCAGTCAATACACCTATGTCAGCAGTTATTTCACACTCTATATACTCTTATTCCTACTGCTGTTCATCATGGCACCTCCTGCCCATGTGATATGACTCTGTATCAACTACTACAGTTAATACTACTACTGCTGCTTCTGCTGCTGCTGCCGCCCAGTCAATACACCTATGTCAGCAGTTATTTCACACTCTATATACTCTTATTCCTACTGCTGTTCATCATGGCACCTCCTGCCCATGTGATATGACTCTGTTTCAACTACTACAGTTAATACTACTACTGCTGCTTCTGCTGCTGCTGCCGCCCAGTCAATACACCTATGTCAGCAGTTATTTCACACTCTATATACTCCTATTCCTATTGCTGTACATCATGGCAACTCCTGCCCATGTGATATGACTCTGTATCAACTACTACTGTTAATACTACTACTGCTGCTTCTGCTGCTGCTGCCGCCCAGTCAATACACCTATGTCAGCAGTTATTTCACACTCTATATACTCTTATTCCTACTGCTGTTCATCATGGCACCTCCTGCCCATGTGATATGACTCTGTATCAACTACTACTGCTAATACTACTACTGCTGCTTCTGCTGCTGCTGCCCAGTCAAGACACCTATGTCAGCAGTTATTTCACACTCTATATACTCCTATTCCTACTGCTGTTCATCATGGCACCTCCTGCCCATGTGATATGACTCTGTATCAACTACTACTGTTAATACTACTACTGCTTCTGCTGCTGCTGCCGCCCAGTCAATACACCTATGTCAGCAGTTATTTCACACTCTATATACTCCTATTCCTACTGCTGTTCATCATGGCACCTCCTGCCCATGTGATATGACTCTGTATCAACTACTACAGTTAATACTACTACTGCTGCTTCTGCTGCTGCTGCCGCCCAGTCAATACACCTATGTCAGCAGTTATTTCACACTCTATATACTCCTATTCCTACTGCTGTTCATCATGGCACCTCCTGCCCATGTGATATGACTCTGTATCAACTACTACAGTTAATACTACTACTGCTGCTTCTGCTGCTGCTGCCGCCCAGTCAATACACCTATGTCAGCAGTTATTTCACACTCTATATACTCCTATTCCTACTGCTGTACATCATGGCAACTCCTGCCCATGTGATATGACTCTGTATCAACTACTACTGTTAATACTACTACTGCTGCTTCTGCTGCTGCTGCCGCCCAGTCAATACACCTATGTCAGCAGTTATTTCACACTCTATATACTCTTATTCCTACTGCTGTTCATCATGGCACCTCCTGCCCATGTGATATGACTCGGTATCAACTACTACTGCTAATACTACTACTGCTGCTTCTGCTGCTGCTGCCCAGTCAAGACACCTATGTCAGCAGTTATTTCACACTCTATATACTCCTATTCCTACTGCTGTTCATCATGGCACCTCCTGCCCATGTGATATGACTCTGTATCAACTACTACTGTTAATACTACTACTGCTGCTTCTGCTGCTGCTGCCGCCCAGTCAATACACCTATGTCAGCAGTTATTTCACACTCTATATACTCCTATTCCTACTGCTGTTCATCATGGCACCTCCTGCCCATGTGATATGACTCTGTATCAACTACTACAGTTAATACTACTACTGCTGCTTCTGCTGCTGCTGCCGCCCAGTCAATACACCTATGTCAGCAGTTATTTCACACTCTATATACTCTTATTCCTACTGCTGTTCATCATGGCACCTCCTGCCCATGTGATATGACTCTGTATCAACTACTACAGTTAATACTACTACTGCTGCTTCTGCTGCTGCTGCCGCCCAGTCAATACACCTATGTCAGCAGTTATTTCACACTCTATATACTCTTATTCCTACTGCTGTTCATCATGGCACCTCCTGCCCATGTGATATGACTCTGTATCAACTACTACTGCTAATACTACTACTGCTGCTTCTGCTGCTGCTGCCCAGTCAATACACCTATGTCAGCAGTTATTTCACACTCTATATACTCCTATTCCTACTGCTGTTCATCATGGCACCTCCTGCCCATGTGATATGACTCTGTATCAACTACTACAGTTAATACTACTACTACTGCTGCTTCTGCTGCTGCTGCCGCCCAGTCAATACACCTATGTCAGCAGTTATTTCACACTCTATATACTCCTATTCCTACTGCTGTTCATCATGGCACCTCCTGCCCATGTGATATGACTCTGTATCAACTACTACAGTTAATACTACTACTGCTGCTTCTGCTGCTGCTGCCGCCCAGTCAATACACCTATGTCAGCAGTTATTTCACACTCTATATACTCCTATTCCTACTGCTGTACATCATGGCAACTCCTGCCCATGTGATATGACTCTGTATCAACTACTACTGTTAATACTACTACTGCTGCTTCTGCTGCTGCTGCCGCCCAGTCAATACACCTATGTCAGCAGTTATTTCACACTCTATATACTCTTATTCCTACTGCTGTTCATCATGGCACCTCCTGCCCATGTGATATGACTCTGTATCAACTACTACTGCTAATACTACTACTGCTGCTTCTGCTGCTGCTGCCCAGTCAAGACACCTATGTCAGCAGTTATTTCACACTCTATATACTCCTATTCCTACTGCTGTTCATCATGGCACCTCCTGCCCATGTGATATGACTCTGTATCAACTACTACTGTTAATACTACTACTGCTGCTTCTGCTGCTGCTGCCGCCCAGTCAATACACCTATGTCAGCAGTTATTTCACACTCTATATACTCCTATTCCTACTGCTGTTCATCATGGCAACTCCTGCCCAAGTGATATGACTCTGTATCAACTACTACTGCTAATACTACTACTGCTGCTGCTGCTGCTGCTGCTCAGTCAAGACAACTATGTCAAAAGTAATTTCCCACTCTATATACTCCTATTACCACTGCTGTTCATCATGGCACCTCCTGCCCAAGTGATATGACTCTGTATCTACTACTACTACTACTGCTGCTGCTGCTCAGTCAAGACACCTATGTAAAAAGTTAATTCCCACTCTATATACTCCTATTACCACTGCTGTTCACTGATACCACTGATAGTTAATTTATCCCTTAACTACCCCCATTTGTGAGGGTCGGGGTTTTCCTTTAAAGTCCCATGCAAATCAATGGAAAATGTATGTTCCCACATAACTTCTGTACGCCTGGAGATATTTCAATAATACCCGCTATACATATTACTTATATGCCAAATAAAAATATATAACAGTTAAATTAACCCTCACCAACACCCTTATATAAAAGATGGGTATATTTATATTACTATGATTTTCCTCCCCAAAAGGTTAAGATAGGAAGACCGGGCAACGCCGGGTATTCAGCTAGTAATAGTATAAAATGTTTTCGGTTATTATTAAGCTAGATGTGTTGATGTTGATGTTGATGTTGATGTGTTAGATGTGAAGTTAGATGTGTTTAAAAAACTAACAATTTCAATAAGAAATGAAACCTTTGCAAAATATAACATCTTTTATTAAAAAAAAAAAAAAAAAACTTAAGACATTAACTTCTGAAGCTCTGTCACCTCATCCATGTTTTTCGCCAGTTGTTGCACCAGTTGCTGATTTTGGCGCGTCAAAAAAAGTATCTGCTGCTCATTTGCCAGTACTCTCTGCGTCAGGTTTTTCATGGCAGCTTGTTTCCCCTTGAGCTTTTTTTTAACTGTTAGGATATAAGAAAAAAACATTTGGATTTTAAAGACCGTTACGAAAGATTATTTTCAGCCATAAAAATAATAAAGTCTGACTTAAGAGACTCTATGAAAGAGGATCTGGCAGAGGCAATTCTCTTCCTTAGAACTCTACATTGCATTTATTTGCATTTGCTAAGCCTAGAACTACATTTCAAGATTAATATAAACCATTTCTAGGTTTTTCATATTTTTTTTTTGGTTCATTATAGATAAGCTTTGTTTTTGTTCTAAAACAGCCAAATGATGTGGTCTGTATTTTTGAACTGTTAAAGATCATGTTCCTGATGTTTAAGCCTGCTGCTACTATCCAGTCACTTGATTGTTTTCATTGTGTTTGTCTTTTGCTTAAACTGTGCAATACAGTAGACTGTTGGCTTCCCAGCCAGTAGTCCTGTGGTAGTTTGCGTTTCTTTCCCTCAAGGAATCTATAAAATACATTCGCATATTAATACAGAGGAGTCGGAGTCGGGGAGTCGGAGTCTGAAGTACATAAAACTGAGGAGTCGGAGTCGAAAAATGTATCTACCGACTCCACAGCCCTGCTTTAAATGCTGTCCATTTTTAGAGCTACATTTTATTGTTGAAATTTTATTAATCTCTGTGCACATATTTACCCTCCTGATTGATGGTAAAATTAACCGTCTCATCCTGCTCCTCTTCCTCGTCACCCACTACTCCACCAGAAGTTTCGGGGGGGGGGTGCAGCTCCTCCTCTTGCTCCTCCACAGGAGCTGGGGGTGGTGATGTGGATGGCCCTGGCTGCTCCTCCTCATCCCTCTCCTCCTCTTCCACATCCTCCTCCTGCTCCTCCTCTGCGGCCTGTCGCCTTGTGCGCTTGGGGCGCACAGTTGGTAGCGGAGCTCCTATAATAACACAATGTTCATATATTATAAAAATGTTTTCTAATGACGTATGCAAATTCTGTGTACTCTACTGTATTGTATATGAATACAAATTAATTTATATAGACAGTTAACCAATGGGACAATGTTATATTAAAGGGTCTTGTGGGCACTACAGGGGACTGAGCGTGAGCTGGGCTGCCACCATGGTAAAATGAGCTGTTTTTGTCTCCTTTGTTTTGTTCAGACGATCTCATGTTAAAAAAAGGACTTGATGGAGTACACGGGATTACTATAACAACCCCACGCCTAACACAGGAATTTAGTGGGAATCTATATATATAAAACTCAACGTGTGTGTGCATGTATGTATGTATGTTCCACCATCACGTCCAAACGGCTAAAGATATTTACATGAAACTTGGCACACAGGTTACTTATATGTCAGCCACAAATATAGGATTGGTGGTTTAACCCTTACCCACCCCCATTTGCCTTGGTCAGGGTTTTTCTTTAAAGTCCCATTCAACTCTATGGGAAATACATGTTATTTCATAACAGCTGTAGATATTTCGATAACACTTGGTCACATGTTATCTATACGTCCACTTAAAGTATAGGATCGTTAATTTATCCCTTAACTAACCCCATTGGTGAGGGTCGGGCTTTTTGTTTAAAGTCCCATGCAAAGCAATGGGAAAAGTATGTTCCCACATAACTTCTGTGTTCCTGTCTGCTGTCCCATGTTTTTTTCCAACAGTACTATGAATACCTTGGCTGGTGGTGATATATGTTACAACAACATGGCGTCTTGGTTAACAACATCTGACCTTACATTAATTACATATGACCTTACATAACTGTCGCCAAGGGACCCGGGCTGGCTCAACGCGATTGCCACTGCGCTGACAAGCCATTCACCTCTGCAGCTAGGGGTTCGGATCCCGCTCTCGGCTACATGTGAATTGAGTTTGGTGGTCTCAGCTCGGCCCCCGGTGGGTGTGCTATGCGAGGTAAGCCTGCGCTTAGTATGCCCACCTCCCTCCCACAAAAACCACCACACTTACACACGCACTCGCAATTGGGTTAACATGCACGCACTCTGACCATGCGGTCTCTAAAAAGAGAGGCGAAGGACTAACGGGGCTGGTTGAGCGGGCAAATCCTCTCACTCCCTTATAGGGAGTCCCTCTGCCCCGTTGGGCTTCGAAGCGGAGCAGGTAGGACGGTCTGTGTGGGAGGACCCCCTCACACCCGCCATTGCCACCCGGGGCATGGAGAAAGGTGGCAGATTACCTCTGGGGGAGGCCTGCCTACTCCCAACTCCTGCAGTCCGGCTCCTCTCTCGAGTACACGCACAAAATACACTTTAGGGGAAAAAAAACATAACTGTGACCAATAACTTACCAGGATGATATTTATTCCGGATACGCCTGACCCGGTTCATCTGGCGCCTCTTCAGGTCGGACCACTTTTTGAGGATCGCCATGCGAGTGTGTTCTTCGCCTAGTTCCTCAATCAGGGAGCTTATAACTTTTTCTTGCTGCCTCCGCAGCTCATCGTATCCTGTTTCCAGGAACTTCTGCAAGATGAAGAACAAAGTATATTGTAATACTTTTGTTGACAGCCTTATGGATATATGACGTAAATGTATGCTATTCAACAATTGGAAGCATTCTCGCCTTATTAATCAATGACAGGGGTAACATGACAGATTTTATATCCTGCCATTTCGGTCGCCACCTTTTTTACATAAATATAGCAGCCATTATCATTTGCATAATTATGAATATATTATTAACAACACAGGATACACGTATAGGGGAGATATGCGTTGCTAACTCTTTTCCCTGTCAGGAGCCTAACGCCCCGGGGGGTCAGAGACGGGACCTTTTCGGAGGACCACTGACGTATGCAACCGTCGCAGTTTTTTGTGATGTCACTCTTTAGGTGTGTGCAAATTTTTCCTTGCACCGGGTGGAGTTTTTGGGTTTTGTTTTGCACGCCACAGGCTTTTCAACAGAAAAAAACCAGCTGGAGGCAGAATGGTTGCAAAACACTACGGGTTTGTTACCTAACTCTGGGTTTCAAGACCAGTCCACCTCCAGCTGTTGCAAAACTACTACTCCCATCAGCCACGGTCTGTCAGTGCATGCTAAGAATTTTACTTTTGCTGCATCTAGGGTGCCACAGTTTAGAGACCTGTGCATAAAGGCCTGAAAAATGGGGGCCTGCAGAACTTACAATACTAGAAGTGCCAGCATTCCCAGGCATGCTGGAAGTTGTAGTTCTGCAACATCTAAAGGGCAATATGTATTCGAACGTCCTTGGGCCTTGAGGACACTGAAGTCAGGACGTTCGCATACGTCCTATGTCCAAAAAAATGTTAAATTCATTATGCTAAATAACAAGGAAAAGTGCCTAAATACACATTTGCCAACCAGGGTGTCTGCAGCTGTCCAGGCATGCTGGGACTTGTAGTTTTGTAAAAGCAGGAGACACATTTTTTGTGAAATACTAATATCTGATCATATATACTAACTTTTAAACTAGACTAAAATGCAGTTGAAGATAATGAAATAACAGTGGTCAAAATACTTACACAAATCAGCAACTTTTCCTCAGATACAGTGAAATTACTTCCAACCATCTTGCTCTGCGATTGCGTTGCGATCATAAAGTTGGAAACTGGCAAGGGTCCAGGAAATGGTCGCGTGTTGTTCGCGTGTTGATTGCGCTGCTTGGACCGAGATGGGTCCATATGGCTTCGGCTGTATGGACCACAGTAACTCTTTTCCCTGTCAGGAGCCTAACGCCCCGGGGGGTCAGAGACGGGACCTTTTCGGAGGACCACTGACGTATGCAACCGTCGCAGTTTTTTGTGATGTCACTCTTTAGGTGTGTGCAAATTTTTCCTTGCACCGGGTGGAGTTTTTGGGTTGTGTTTTGCACGCCACAGGCTTTTCAACAGAAAAAAAACAGCTGGAGGCAGAATGGTTGCAAAACACTACGGGTTTGTTACCTAACTCTGGGTTTCAAGACCAGTCCACCTCCAGCTGTTGCAAAACTACTACTCCCATCAGCCACGGTCTGTCAGTGCATGCTAAGAATTTTACTTTTGCTGCATCTAGGGTGCCACAGTTTAGAGACCTGTGCATAAAGGCCTGAAAAATGGGGGCCTGCAGAACTTACAATACTAGAAGTGCCAGCATTCCCAGGCATGCTGGAAGTTGTAGTTCTGCAACATCTAAAGGGCAATATGTATTCGAACGTCCTTGGGCCTTGAGGACACTGAAGTCAGGACGTTCGCATACGTCCTATGTCCAAAAAAATGTTAAATTCATTATGCTAAATAACAAGGAAAAGTGCCTAAATACACATTTGCCAACCAGGGTGTCTGCAGCTGTCCAGGCATGCTGGGACTTGTAGTTTTGTAAAAGCAGGAGACACATTTTTTGTGAAATACTAATATCTGATCATATATACTAACTTTTAAACTAGACTAAAATGCAGTTGAAGATGATGAAATAACAGTGGTCAAAATACTTACACAAATCAGCAACTTTTCCTCAGACTTAGTGAAATTGCTTCCAACCATGTTGCTGTGTGATTGCGCTGCGATCATAAGTTGGAAACTGGCAAGGCTCCAGGAAATGGTCGCGTGTTGTTCGCGCGATTGCGCATGCGCGATCGAAAAATCGCAATCGCAATATGTTTTTTGGTTAAAATATCATACATATTCGATTTCAGAGTGCTGCTACAGCAGTTTTCGAAATATCTGCAATCAATTTCGCATTCGCATTTTGTGAAATTGCGTTAAAATATCTCGAATATTCGATTTCAGAGTGAGCCAATCAGAGCGCTCCTCCAGCATTTCTCGAAATTGCGCAATAAATATCGCATTCGCATGTTGCGATATTTTGATAAAATATCAGGAATATTCTGAGCCAATCAGAGCGCTCCTCCAGCATATCTCGAAATTGCGCAATAAATATCGCATTCGCATGTTGCGATATTTCGATAAAATATCAGGAATATTCTGAGCCAATCAGAGCGCTCCTCCAGCATATCTCGAAATTGCGCAATAAATATCGCATTCGCATGTTGCGATATTTCGATAAAATATCACGAATATTCTGAGCCAATCAGAGCGCTCCTCCAGCATATCTCGAAATTGCGCAATAAATATCGCATTCGCATGTTGCGATATTTCGATAAAATATCACGAATATTCTGAGCCAATCAGAGCGCTCCTCCAGCATATCTCGAAATTGCGCAATAAATATCGCATTCGCATGTTGCGATATTTCGATAAAATATCACGAATATTCTAAGCCAATCAGAGCGCTCCTACCGCAGTTATTAAAAAATCGCAATTATTTTCGCATTCGCAATAGCGAAAAATCGCAATCAATTAATTTCGATAAAATATCACGAATATTCGAATTTAGCGAATATATCTCGAATATTCGAATATATATTCGAGATATATCGCGAAATCGAATATGGCATATTCTGCTCAACACTACTTCCAGGTACCCAGACGTGATGTCATCACATCGCGCCCGGGCCTCCGTCGGTCATAGTGATGACTGGTAACCATCTGGTCACCAGTCATCTCTATGCTTCCTAGCCTGCGCCGGACGATTTTTTCTCCGGGCCCCCAAAGGCACGAGAGAGCCCAGAGAAGCATCGTATGGCAGCGGGGGGGGGGGGGGGGGGGCCAATTGTCAATTGATTTCGCCCTAATTCTGTAGTTTCTACACTTCTCTCCTCTGTCACTAGGTAGCCGAGTATCTGGTGACATTAGATAAGACAAGGGCATTGCAATGACAGATTAGGAATGCATTGGGTGTCTCAGTCAATGGGCAGGGATTTTCTTGGGTCCCTTGGCCTGCTGGGAGAACCTATTTATTTGGATGGAGTCAGGTGATCAGGGTTCTGTGCCCCTTGGACGGCTGTCTGGGTGGACGTGTGTTGTATTGACCCGGGCTGCTAGGCCAGAAACCTAAGGCCTATCCCAGGGACATCTGGCTGTTAGGCTGTCTGAGGCCCTATCCAGAAGCAGGAAAGCAGCGTAGGGTTGGGACTGCAGGCTTGTTGTCCAACCAGAAGAAACAGTTACGCCTGCGGGGGAACACGTTGTGGTCAGAGGTAGAGGGGAAGCTGTCGCCACTAAGGGACCATCCACCTTGCTACCGGAGATCACTGTGAGTAAGCGGAGTCCAGTACCACAGCAGACATCTCACCAGCCGGGGACGGTAAAGAAGTAGAAAAACGTCAGCAAGTGCCAAGTCAGGGACCCAGAGGGACAGCCGAGGTGAGCATTTGTGGAGTGCCAAGCCAGTGACCTAACATGTCAGCAGGGGTGAGGCTTGAAGAGTATCTGTGAGTGCCAAGCCAGGGACCCAGCAGTGAGGCGGGGATGAAGGATATCAGCTCTTCATAACTCTGGAGGTAACTATTAGGTCTAAAGAGACCCGGGACTTTGCTACACATGTATTTTTTTACCAAAATTGGACGTTGGGATGTGTAGAGGACATATAAAGATGTAGAAATCTGAATGAATGAATGACTTGTATAGCACAACCCATGCGAACTGAATCGCCTCTGGGCGCTTTTTCCAGCCAGTATCATGTAGGATCATGACACGCTAGGGACACACAGTCATACACACATATATACATATATACTGGGCCAATTTTTGACGAGATCCAATTTACCTACCAGCATGTCTTTGGAGTGTGGAAGGAAACCGGAGGAAACCCACGCAGATACAGGGAGAACATGCAAACTCCAGGCAGATGGTGTCGTGGTTGGGATTCGAACCAGCGAACCTTTTTGCTGCTAGGCGAAAGTGCTACTCACTGCACCAATCTGTGCTGGACATGCAAAACTTTGTTCAAAAATTTGACAGATATTTGATTGCACTGTGACTATTTTTAGGTAACACCGATATTCTAGCATTTTAAAGTGTATTTCCACGTTTGCAGCCAAATTAAGGTAAATACAAATTATTTAAAAAGGGCAGCTTACATTTTTTTTTAGATGCAGCTGTGTTTGCTATAACTAACCCTGACTGCATTGTGTGGGCAGATCTTTGTTATCAATTGTAACTAGATTTAAACACTATGGGGAAGATTGGCCAAAACTGGTGCACACAGAATCTGGTTCAGTTGTACATAGAAACCAATCAGCTTCCAGGTTTTAGCGTGGACACACTCGTGCACAGGGCCGCCATCAGGGGGGGTACAGGCAGTACACCTGTAAGGGGCCCAGAGGTCCCCAGGGGCCCGGATGGCAACCCTCTTTAAAAAGGGGTCCGGAGGTCCCCAGGGGCCCGGAGGCCCACAGGGCCCCAGATGGCAGCCCCCCTTTTTTTTATTTATTTTTTATTAAAAAAAAATATAAAATTTAAATACTGTATATTTTTAATTAAAGGGACAATTTTTTTAGAGCTCTGGAGGTCCCCAGGGGCCCGGATGACAACCCCCCTTTTTTTCATATTTTTTATATAAAAAAAAAAATGTTATATATTTTTTTATTTATTTTATTTTTTATATATGTATACACATACATATACATATATATAATATTATTTATTATTAAAGGTCCCAGAGGTCCCCAGGGCCCCGGATGGCAACCCCCCTTTTTTTTTATAAATTTTTTTTTTTTTGTTATATTATTTTATTTCTTTTTTTTATATATATACTTTTATTAAAGGGCTCAGAGGTCCCCAGGGCCCCATGTGGCAACCCCCCCCCCTTTTTTTTTTATAAATGTTTATTTTTTTATTTTTGTTTATATATTTTTATTTATTTATTTATTTATTTTATTAAAGGGCCCAGAGGTCCCCAGGGCCCTGGATGGCAACCCCCCCTTTTTTTATAAATGTTAGAAGGCCCAGAGGTTTCTTTTTTTTTTTTTTTTTTATTGCGGGCTTTGACATTGAGGTTGCTGGGCAGGCGTTTTTCAGGCGGTATAGCAGCGCTATTTTTAGCGCTGTACCGCCTGAAAAACTCCTCAGTGTGAAAGGGGTCTTAGTGTGCCTTAACGCAGAAGTAGAAATACAGCTTAAGTGGATTTCATTCAGTGGCAGCTGCCCCCCTAATCCATGCGCCCAGCCCCTAATCTACATGCGGGCGCCAGATGCATGGATTCCAATGTTTGTTTGTTTTTTTGTAGAAAAAAAGACTCTCCTTTCAAAAGAACCGCGGTTCTCTTGAAAGGCAAGAACGCAGTGACGTCGTTGCGTAGGACGAGCATGCGCTCATCACATTCGATGCCGTCACCGCCATCTTGCTGCACCCTACCTATGCCTAGGATGCTACCGCGCATGCGTCAAAGTCACTTCGAGCATGCGCGGGTTTCCACGGCGACAGGTAAGTATACAGACGCTCGGGTTTCTCGTCGGGAAACAGGCCCGACAAGAATCTCGACGAGAAAATAGAGAGCAGGATCTCTATTTTTCTCGTCGAGATTCTGGGCAGATTTCCAGACGAGAAACCTCAAAGCCTTGTACACACGCTCAGTTTTGTAGGCTTGAGGCTTTAATTGGCTTCAAAAAGAGTGGGTTTGGGGTGCAGAGCCCTGGGGGGCAGGGGCACACCCTCCTCCCCCCAAGAAAACAGAGCACCAGCTGCCACTGATCTCTTCTAATCTAAGATACATTGACAACCCAGTTTCTGCACAGCAATTGTACATGTTATAATACACAGCAATTTGCTGGTATATATACAGACATCATACTTTATTAGTTGCCTAAGAATACTTGGATACGTATAAAAAAAATGTTCACTCAGTCAATTCATAGAAATGCAGAAATTCAGTTTACATTGCCCAGATATACGCAAAAAAAAAAAAAAGGCCATAAGAAGCAGCATGAATGTTCATATTCCTTTACATTAAATTGCAGAGCTTGTATAGAAATGGCGATCTAAAAATAGTTCCTTCCTAAGGCACATCCAGTGCAGTGCTATAGCGAATGTGCGATTTTTTCCATCCACAGGAAAACAGCATCTTGTGTCTAATTAAAGAACACGAACAACAAAAAAGCAGATAATGACAGCAAACGCACACGAAATCACTTTTTCCGTGCACGTTGAGTCAACTCATTTTGAGAGACATCAAAATAACAACAGATCCTGAAAATAGACGGAAAACAATGTTCAGGGTGAAGATGGTAAGTTTTTAAATTTAGAGCTTTCAGATTTAAGCCTACCATGGATGGATAATCATAGAAATTCACTGAAAGCACTTACATTATAAAAAACACTGTAGCCTATGGACAATGCCTGGTGTGACCCAGAGAAGAAAATAAACAGAAAAGGAGGAATGCGGCACAGAGAAATTATTTATTGCTCATTTAGGTTCTGTAATATAAATATTGATAATCCAGCAATGTTTCTGGCACCTCTAGCCCTTAATCAAGCTTGATATGGCGAAACATTGCTGTATTATTACTGAATCTAAATGAGTAATAATAAATGCTCTCTGTGCCATAACTACCTTATATGTATGTATATATATTGTTTTATATATATATATATATATATATATATATATATATATATATATGTGTGTGTGTGTGTGTAAAATGAGTTATATTAGTGTATATTAGTATATTCTGGTACAAATATTTTATTACATTTTTCATTTTTATGAAAAACAAGAACAATCTTCCCAATACAGTTCAGTATACTCACATGTCCATTTACATAAAAGACAGCACTTATTGGTTTATTTTCCATGCCTGCTTGCTTCCCTTCCTTATTTCTACCATTTTTATTACCCCTGCATATGAACCATTGTGTTGCCAAATTGCACATATTAGATTCTTGTAAAAAAAAAATATATATATATATATATATATATATATAAAAAAGGAAGGGTGACATGGAATTAAAGACTATGGGGCAGATCCACAGAGATCTGCACCGGTGCAGCGTATGGGAGATACGCTACGCCGCTGTAACTTACTTTTTTAAACTTCGAATCCACAAAGAATTCGCGCCGTAAGTTACGGCGGCGTAGTCTATCTCTCACGGCGTAAGGGCGCCTAATTCAAATCGGCGAGTAGGGGGCGTGTTTCATTTAAATGAAGTGCGTCCCCGCGCCGAATGAACTGCGCATGCGCCGTCCCTAAATTTGCATTGCGCTAAATGACGTCACAAGGACGTCATATTTTTTAATATAGACGTGAATTACGTCCATCCCGATTCATGGACGACTTACGCAAAAAAAAAAAAAAATCGAAATAAACACAGGAACGACGGCCATACTTAAAGAGGGAGTTCATCCTAAAAATAACTTTTACCCTCAGGCCCCGTACACACGAGAGGATCCATCCGCTGGAATTGATCCGCGGAACGGCTCCAGCGGATAGATCCCCTGGTGTGTACAATCCAGCGGATCTGTTTCCGCGGATTTTTATCCCCTGGGATGGATTTCAAGCGGATAAAAATTTGAAGACATGCTTTAAAATCTATCTGCTTGAATCCATCCCAACGGATTGATCCGCTGGTCTGTACAGACTCACCGGATCAATCCGTCCGAATGGATCCCCCGCATGCGTCGTAATGATTCGACGTATGCGTGGAATTCATTATATGACAGCGTCGCGCTATACTGCGCCTGCGCACCGACGTTCGGGTACTTTCGGAAAATCGTGACGCGATGGATGCGACCGTCGGAAGACTGTCAATCAAAATAGGAACACCCAGTCCCGCAGCCCATACCCGGAAGCGGCGGAGAAGATCGCTCTCTAAAAAGGTAAGTACAGCTTCGATTAAAAAAAAATATATAGCCGATTCCCCTAGACAAAATGAGCAGGAATCTAAGGGTAAAAAGTTGTATGTCCGGGTGAACCCCCACTTTAACATGGCAAGTCTAACTATACGCCGCAAAACAACAGCTTTAACTATACGCCGGAAAAAGCCGACTAGAGACGACGTAAGAGAATGCGACGGCCGCTCGTACGTTCGTGGATCGTCAGAAATAGCTAATTTGCATACTCGACGCAGAAAACGTTGAGAACTCCACCCAGCGGACGCCAAAGTATTGCATCTAAGATCCGAAGGCGTACGAAGCCGTACGCCTGTCGGATCTAACCCAGATGCCGTCGTATCTTGGTTTGAGGATTCAAACTAAAGATACGACGCAGGAAATTTGAAAGTACGCCGGCGTATCAGTAGATACGCCGGCGTACTCTCACTGTGGATCTGGACCTAAGCGTTTCCTGTGTTTCATTGCTTTTACACATAAATCCAGTGATTCTATGTTGAGGAGTTATATTGGGATCTCATTGAACAGAGATAAAAATAACAGAACAAGAATGAATACAGTGCATGTGGGTGATGAAAATAATAGACTTTGCAGTATACAGTATATATTGGGCTTCTATATGCCTCATTATAGATGTCAGTGGAAAATAGTACCCCATCGTTGGTGTCAGTGAGAGGAATAGTGTCCAGCATTTATAACAATGGGAGCAATAGTGCCCCATTGTTGGTGTCATTGGAAGGAAAAGGGCCCCATCGTTTGTGTCAGTGAGAGGAATAGTGTCCAGCATATATAACAATGGGAGCAATAGTGCCCCATTGTTGGTGTCAGTAGAAGGAATGGATCCCCATTGTTGGTGTCGGTTAGAGGAATAGTGTCCATCGTTTTTAACAATGGAAGCAATAGTCCCCGGATGTTGGTGTCAGTAGAAGGAATAGTGCCCCATTGTTGGTGTCAGTGGGAGATATTATGACCAACTATAGGTGTCAGTGGAATGAATAGTATCTCATTGTTGATGTCAGTGGGAGAAATAGTGCCTCGTATCAGTAGGAGGAATAGTGTTCACAACACCTCACAAACTGCCTCTTGAGGTGTGTGACACCCCAGGAGCCATTTGAGAGATGTCGTACACACACACACACACACCAGCACTGCTTGGTTCGTCTCTGCGCATGTGTGGGGATCTGGCATATACACACAAATGTAATGGACGTCTCTGCCAGGTCTCTGACATCACCTCAGAGTAGGTCTGCGCATGCACCAGATTACAAATAAAAATGCTGTGGCTGGACTCCATGGTCTACTGAGTATATTTTTTTTATTTTAAAACAGGGAGAACTATTAGGAATTTTTTAGGGGGGTTGGATAGAAGTAAGTTCCTCTTGAAGACATTTGTGGGTATAACATTCTGTTTGATTGGAATATCCTCTCTTGCCAATTGTTTCTATGCACATTTCAGAGAGACCTTTTTCTATGAAGCACTAAGATTCCCATGGTGACTCTGTCAGTGAAGGGTTACGTTTTGTTCAGTACACTTAGCTTTGCCAGAGAACTTGATGGACAAAGCACACAACTGAAAGAGTTATTTATACCCTGAAAGACTGCACATTAGTGAGCCGCTTTTAGCTCTGTGGTGTCTGTTTTTGCACTCTGTGCACACACAAGTTCATGACCCGGAGTCTAACGATATTATTCATGTCCTCATTGTACATTGTTGTGTTGCTTCTGTGTTAAACCACTCTTGCCTTTAGCTTTAACTTTCCTGTTTCTTTTTAACACTCCATTCTCCTCAGAATGTCTTTTACCTAATGTATTAGCATGGGATATTGTTTCATTCATTGCTACATTTCATGTCGATCCCATAGCTTGAGATCTACCATTTCAGTGAACCCTGGGTGAAATGCACCTAATAGTCAACTTCTGTTGACTGGTTTTCTGAAAATTGAATCTTTACTGTGTGAAAAGGTGTTATTAAATTTTTTGTTGCCTTTATAACACGTTATGCCCTGTACACACGATCGGTTCGTCTGATGAAAACGAACCGATGGATTTTTTCATCAGATATCCGATGAAGCTGACTTTCATCAGTCTTGCCTACACACCATCTGTTAAAAATCCGATCCTGTCCAACGCGGTGAAGTAAAACACAATGACGTGCTGAGAAAAATGAAGTTCAATGCTTCCGAGCGTGCGTCGACTTGATTCTGAGCATGCCTGGATTTTTGACCGATGGATTTCCCCACAGACGATCGTTTTTTTTCTATGGTTTTTTTAACCATATGAAAAATTTAAAACAGATTCAATTTTTTTTCACTAATGGGAAAAAAAATGATGGGGCCCACACACGATCAGTTCGTCCGATGAAAACGGTCCATCGGTCCGTTTTCATCAGACGAACCAATCGTGTGTACAGGGCACTATGCTCAACGGTTTTGCATAAAGTGGCCCAGAACTTTTCTTCTGGGATCCCTCGCTGGCTCCTCCTATTCTCTGTGTGCCCCCATATCAAGCCACTTGCTATGGGGGCATAAATGCGTGCACCCTCACTGAGCTGTGTGTGCTAGTGCTCACATTTGTGCCCTACAAGTAACATATTTGTGCCCTGGACTCTGAGTGTGCGGCTTCCTCGAGTTGGGTACCATACAGCTGGTCCCCATCCACATGCTTTCCCTCTGAAAAATGATTTGTCACCTTCTCACTACCTGCTTTAAACCTCAAAATGCCAACGTTGTCATGGCACAGCCCTATTCACTTAGATGGGGACATAAAGCAGCTGCAAAGCAGAGCCATGTGTACAGCCCTAAGCAGCTGCATGCCCTCGTTTAGGTACTACTTTTACAGTCCAACAGCCACTTGTGTGAATGAGCCCTAAAGCTTAAAGAGGCACAGCAACCTCCTCTGCCAATCATTGTACTGCTTCACCCACCAGTTCTTAGATTGACAGCAAGTTTCACTCTGTATGATGTGATGTGCAGAGTGCGATTGGAACTTTGGGGAAGCAGAAAGGAGAGTCACAGGAGGAGAGTCATTAACCACTTCAGCCCCAGCCCAGGCCATTTTTTGCAATTCGGCACTGTGTCGCTTTAACTGACAATTGCGTAGTCGTGCAACTTTGAACCCAAACAAAATCGATGTCCTTTTTTTTCCCCCACAAATAGAGCTTTCTTTTGGTGGTATTTGATCATCTCTGCAATTTAAATTTTGTGTGCTATAAACAAAAAAGGGTGACAATTTTGAAAAAAAACACAATATTTTGTACTTTTTGCTATAATAAATATCCCCCCCTTTTTTTTTTTTTTTTTTTAAAGGGCAAATTATTTCTCAGTTTAGGCCGATATGTATTCTTCTACATATTTTTGGTAATAAATATGGCAATAAGCTTATATTGATTGGTTTGCGCAAAAGTTATAGCGTCTACAGAATAGGGATTAGATTTATGGCATTTTTATTATTATTATTTTTTTTACTAGTAATGGCGGCGATTTTTATCGGTACTGCAATATTGCGGCAGACAAATCGGACACATTTGACACATTTTTGGGACCATTGTCATTTATACAGCGATTAGTGCTATAAAAATGCACTGATTACTGTATAAATGACACTGGCAGGGAAGGGGTTAACACTAGGGGGTGATCAAGGGGTTAACTGTGTGTCCATAATGTGTGCTCTAACTGTAGGGAGGATGGGACTCACTAGGGGAAGAGATTGATTGGTGTTCATGTTTGACACTTTTGATGAGTGCCTATGACAGGTCCAAGATTATGGTTTCAGGCCATTGGATGGGGTAAAAGAGGTAATATTTCCACTATGGCATTAAGCGTGAAGACACTTCACATTAAATGTAAGTACCATTCCTTATGCTAATTTAAAAAAAAAAAAAGGTTTTACCTAAACTTATGCCGCGTATACACGATCGGAGTATCCGATGGTCTAAAATCCGATGGATTTTTTCATCAGGATTCGGTTCAAGCTGTCTTGCATACACACTGTCAGACTAAATTTTTCTCAGACGGAATTCCACACAGACGATCGGAATTTCCCATCGCATTTTTTATCATCGTAAGAATTTAAAACATGTTTTTACTCCGATGGAAAAAAGTCCAATGGGGCCCACACACGATTGGAATTTCCGATTAAACAAGTCCATCTGACTTTTTTCATCGTAAAATTCGATCGTGTGTACGCGGCATTAGGCTTTATAGGAACAATTCACACTTTTTTGAAAAGAAAAAAAAAAACAGCACAGTTACCAGCCAATTTGCAAAACAACCAAATTGGCCCTGTCTAGCAATTCACTTTAAAAACAGAGGGTTTTGTTTTTACCATGATCTGATGCTGCACAGTGTTAATTTTGTTGATTTGCAGGCTGGCTTTAAAGTGTACTGGGAAATCTTTTTTTACGCTTATAATATGTGTTGCCCTTTAATGTTCACCTTAGTGCAAAGGCTAGTTTATAGGGTGAGGTGGTTGCCACTTATTGGTACAGCTGTGTCTACATTCTGGTGTGTTTTCGTTTGAAATCAATAATAATGTATAAAAACACATATGAACATACTTTGCCACATTTCTATATATTGTTGCAATTCAGTTTACACTGCAGTACAATGTGCATCATAAAGCACATTCATATAAGTGGTTTTGATGGAGTCAACACATTGATGCATTTAAAGGGGTTGTAAACCTTCGTGTTTTTTCACCTTAATGCACCCTATGCATTAAGGTGAAAAAACATCTTGCTGTGTCTGGCCCCCCAGCCGCTCTGTTTTACTTACCTGAGCCCCAAATTTCCATGGGCGCGATCCCACATCGCTCTCCCCGCGGCTTTTCATTGGATAGATTAATAGCAGCGCAGCCATTGGCTCCCGCTTCTGTCAATCAAATCCAATGATGCGGCTACCGGGGGCGGGGCCGAGTCATACACTCGGCGACTATGGACGCGTGCCCGCAAGGTAACCCCCTTGGGATAGAGCTTCCCAGAGAGGGTTATCTATTGTGGGGAGGAGCCACGAGAGCCGCCGTGGGACCCCAGAAGAGAAGGATTGGGGTCACTCTGTGCAAAACGAACTGCACAGTGGAGGTAAGTATGACATGTTATTTATTTTTTTAAATAAACTGAACCCATAGTATCACTTGAAAGCTGGCCATACGTTATACAATTTTTATTTGATTTTACCAAAACCATATATTATAAGGTAAAACCTAAAAACATTAAATTTTTATGTAATCAGGTAGGCCCTTGCACTACAGTACATGGTTAAAGGTAAATCTAAAGGAAATTGAAGAAAATTGTATAATGTATGGCCAGCTCAACAGTCCTAAATTAGTACTTGAAATATGAGTTTCCATCAGCGCTTGATCACATGGGTATTTTGCTTGGTGAAAGACCCTTCAAGAGTGTAACCATAGTATGAACACTAAGGACTCATTTACACTTGCAGTGTACTCTGTGGGTTACTCTTTAGAGGGCTTTTGACCGGTATTCAGGAGGCAATATTCAGCCTCCTCACTGCCTGTTTTAGCACCTAAAAAGCCACACCATTGTGCCGCCCCTCCAATCAGCTGAATGGGTTATGGTACATGCCAAACACAGGGGGGGGGGGGCTTGATGATTTGTACACCCCATCCAATGCCTCTGCAGTATATGGGGGAGCAGTTAAAAACCCTAACTGCAAGTGCAAATAAGGCCCTACAAGAATGCTGCCCTGCTGTTACATTACGCTGTAAACTGGGGATATAGGTCAGGCGGGAAGAAAAGAATTGCTCTGATTCTAGAACCAGACAGGGGAAGCACACACAAGCACCAACCATTTCTGTCATTTATACAGTTATACAGGTAAGTTGTTTAGCCTCTGATGCAGCCAGTCAGGCCTCTTTTCTTTGAACCAGCCCCCACTCTTCTGGGACATTGGACCAGGACTGTTAAATTTACTTCCACTATAAATGTTTGTGCTTTTGGTTCCCCTTGAGCACGTGGCATCCTTTTGCAGCAATCTAACATTGGTTAGTTGGGTAATGGACTCAACTATCTCCTATTTATATAAGTTTCTCCCCGAACATGGCTTTTACATTGAATTGGAGAGATTTATGAAAGTATTAGGGAGGTTTGAGTGGAACCACCATCTAGAAATGTATACTTCTACAGACTTTTCTTTGGAGGAACTTTGAGATGTATAGCGATGAGACTTGGCGGTAGTTTAGCTCATCCTCCTCTGGACACACATATGTATTTGGATACCTGACAGCCACGTGGGAGTCCATGGGATCGCAAGCTATTTTCCATCTACGTTGACGCTACCTTCTTGCTGTGTTCAAGTATGGGGCAGCACCAGTGGACACCAATAGCATTCTATACTTTATTCAAAACGGTGAGGGTATGCATGCTTCAGCCTTGTTTTACATATATGATATGGTCTAAAGTTCACACTAAGGTCCATTAATTCAGGACTTTATATGTATGTGTATATATATATATATATATATATATATATTACATTTTTGAATTGAGAGATCTACAGTATATAATTCATGAAGGATTGATTTAATTTGAAGTAAGAATCCAGAGTACAGATCTTTGTTTTATGTACGATGTGTAGTTTTGGCCAAACCATTTTATATTGTTTTATGTATTGGTTTCAATAAAGGACGTATGTATTAATATTACATGGAGGGTTTTGCTGATATGGTTTCATTTTCAGTAATTGTTTTTATGGATACTTTATTATAAAAGCCTGGGTTGAGACTACTCTAAAGTGTGCACTGGTGCTTCCTCTAGGTCAGGGGTCTCCAAACTTTTTACGCAAAGGGCCAGTTTATTGTCCTACAGACTTGAGAAGGGCCGGATTGTGGCTAGCAAGGGCAGAAAATGTCACAGGCCCGGCATGAGTGAGAATAAATATGGCCTTGGGGTTTGTGGTCAATAGTAAGAGGAATAGTATGCCATTATTGGTATCGGTGGAAAGAATAGTGCCCCATTTTTGGTGTTAGTGGGAGGAATAGTGCCCCAAGGGCCAGATAAAGGCTAGCAAAGGGCCACATTTGGCCCTCGGGCCACAGTTTGGAGAATATATATGTGTATGTGTGTGTGTGTGTGTGTTCTTTTGAATACATTATTACTATACATGCAAGAAAAAAAATATATATCTTAAATTAGTTTTTTTTTTATTATATTTTCCAGGTGTGCAAACAAACATCATAACAGTGATGTCTTTTAAAAAACAAAGAAAAATAATTATATACACAAAATATGTACAAGTGAACAAACAACATATTGGTCTTTTGCACAGCAAAGATAACATTTATATTTATGTGACGTATGTACAATATCTATATATTTACACATATGAAACACTGGCAAGGTACTTCACAACAGTGCAAGTATTACAAAAACCATAATGGAATGTAATGAAATAAAACAGAAGTATCCCAGTGGGTTGGTTAAAAAAAAATAATAATAATAATAATAATACAACAAAAAAAAAAAGATGTGTAAACATTTAAAATGTACCAATTCTCCAAGAATATTTTTGGTGGAGTTTTGGCAGGTGGCGGCAGGCGGCAGAGGCATGAACACATTTACCAAGTTGGCAGGAAACAAACCTCCAAGTAGACTAATGAGCTTCTTCTGTTAGATGCTATTACAGTGTGTTGTGGGATATGCTGGAAACAGATTTGTGGATGATTTGAGATTTTTTTTTAAATGTTATTACTGATCTGAATATAGGAAATCAACTCCATCACTATAGACTACCACACATTCAACTTCCTTACTCAACAGGCCCAATGGGTCATTTAACTTTCCTGTAGAAACCCTGGTGTTGCCTATAAGAACCAAATAAAATTTTACTGATCTGACTATAATCGTAACTGGTCCTTTTGGACTATTACACATTCATCTTCCTTACTAAATAGACCCAATGGGATAATTTCCTATACAAAAACCCAGGTTTGGCCTTTAAAGGACAATCCAAAGTGTTTGATCTGACAATAGGAAATAATTATTGGTGAACAATTGAGTCCTTCCTATAGTCAGATCAGGAAAATTGGATGGTCCTTACCGGCCAAACCTGAGTTTTCGTACAGGAAATCACCCCCCATTGGGTCTGTTTAGCAAGGAAAATTAATGCATAATCTATAGCGACCAACTCAGGCTATTACGTATTCATCTTACTTACTAAACAGACCCATTGGGGTCATTTAACTTCCTGCAAGAAAACGTAGGCGTTGCCTATAAGAACCATCTAATTTCACTGATCTGACTATAGAAAAACAAGCTCAACTGGTCACTATGGACTATTACACATTCACCTTCCTTACATAAAAACTTACTTGGGTCATTTGAAATTTCCTTAAGAAAGCCCAGGCGTTACTTAAGAACCATACAAATTTACAGAGCCAGCTACAGAAAACTGAAACCTATTAAATATTAAAATCGCTATATGCGCATTTATCTTCCTCAACTAAATGCCATAAAACCCCTCTGTTGCCCATAATAACCAGTTTTACAACTAGATGTTGTACTGCACATCTAACAATAAGCATACCACACACCAGTTGTCTTAGGCACTTCTTAGAAGCTTATACAATTAGGTTACTGGGGTACTTGTAGGTCTAAAGCAGGGAACAGCAGACATTTGCTATGGAAACTGGATTTCTGAGACATTTTCCCCTAGCCAGGAATAAAAAAAACTGAAATCATGAAAGATTATTATTGGCCAATAAATCCATTCAGTACATAAACCTTGTCCCCACTAGCTGGGAGTGCATAGCCATTGGTGATTCAAAAGAAGAAACCGCAGTACTCAAGAAATAAACCTCAAAAAGGTTTATTGAGGTGATAATGCATTGATGGTAGGAAAAAAAATAAAAATGAAAAAACACATCACATTTCAAGGTCACAATTTCAAGGCCACATGGGTGACATATAACCACCTTGAGAATTTTTTTTTACATGGCCTTGAAATGTTGATTATGTATTCTTTTCCCATATTGTCCTGCCATCAATGGACTGTGACCTCATAAAATGTTTGCGCAAAATTGACCAAATGCTGCTTTTTTCTTGTTTAGAGGTTATTGCAGACAACAGATACATCTGTTTAATCCAG
Organism: Rana temporaria; assembly: GCF_905171775.1. Taxonomy (NCBI): domain Eukaryota; kingdom Metazoa; phylum Chordata; class Amphibia; order Anura; family Ranidae; genus Rana; species Rana temporaria. The sequence goes on from NC_053492.1 coordinate 185,687,423, forward strand.
TGTTATTGAAAATACTGATTTTTTTTTCATCAGGGTAGAAATAAGAGAAGGATAAAACGTATCGGTTTGTTATATGAAGAATGTAAGAGTAGCAAAACTGTATCAATTCCTCAAACAAGCCAATCACATTTTTCTCCATTCTGAATTCAATGTGAATACAAATTTGATGGCCTAAAGATCCAATTAATAAACCCTCTCTGTTGGTAGCTTCTCTGGTAGTACGGGCTTGTTCACCCCATATCTATTGAGCTACATTTTTCTGCACACAACCACAATCAGATGGTGTGAACAGGACAAAGGCAATTGTTTCCTAGGTCCCGTGTTCACACCATATGTTTGCGGTGATGTACAGAAAAATGCAGCTCAACAGACACTGTGGGGGTGATTTTCTAAAACTGGAGAGTGCAAAATCTGGTGCAGCTTTGCATAGAAAACCAATCAGCTTCCAGTTTTTTTTTTGTCAAAGCTTAATTGAACAAGCTGACGTTAGAAGCCGATTGGCTACCATACACAGCTGCACCAGATTTTGCAGTTTTAGTAAATCAACCCCTGTGTGTACAAGTCTCAAAAAGTGTACCCTCAGTCCGAAACCACACAGGTTTTCCTACACAATAGTATACAAAGTGGGTTACTTACGAAGACTGGAGCATGCAGAATCTGGTGCAGCTCTGCATAGAAACCAATCAGCTTCCAGGTTTAAGCCCAGGTTCACTCCTGCTTGTCAGTCCGTTTTCGGCCGCAATTACAGAGACAGTTTCTGTACAGATGTCAATGTAAATCGCGGGCCGAAATCGCAAAAAGTAGTACAGAAACGACTTTTTGAAATCGGTGCAGCGCCGCAGATGCGGTATCGCACCAATTAGGATTGTGCCATTGCCTGCAAATGCCGATTTTGAATGGCATGTCAAATCGCACCAGTGTAAATCAGGTCTTATTGTCAAAGCTTAATTGCACAAGCTGAAATTAGAAGCTGATTGGCTACCATGCACAGCTGCACCAGATTCTGAGTGCTCCAGTTTTAGTAAACCCCCCCCCCCCCTATAGTCATGAAAGGCCACAGTATCATACAGCAAAGGGTCTTTGGCATGACTGATTATAAATGTAGCTGCGTCTCTTCAACAACGGATAGAAAGAGTAGCACTGGCAGATATTTAGCAATCTAGAAACAGCAGGCTAATTATTTTAAGTAGTACTAAATTGTAAATCAAGACAAAACATGACTGGGGAAGAGTTTGTTAATGTATCTATTGTGTCGTCAATAGCAGAACCACTATAAACGGTTACCTCTTCAGATTCCGCTACTAGAGGGTGGCTGAGAGGGCGGATTAAGCGGTGATTAGCCAAAGCACTTGGTCTGCCATGTGCTGCTTACCTTTCAGCTGCTATGTATTAGTGTACCTGGTGCATGAGCAGATTGGCAATATTTAATCTTGTGCCTCACCCCACCACAGTTCTATGTGCAAATATCGCACTAAACCAAGAACAAAACAGGAAGCAGACATGGAAAAAATAAATCGTGTGCCTGGCCCCGCTTGACTTCCCGGCATCACTTTTTTTTCCCCTTTCATACAATCCTGAACGTGAGCCCAGAACCTAACAAACAGCAGCTGGGAAGATACTGCTCATAAAGTGCTGCTTCTGCACGACTGCCAGAAAACGTCTGCTTCTGGATTCACAATTAGAATAAAATAATCAAGCCGGGTATGAGAGTGTCAGCACAACTTGGATGGGTCACCTACATTTGGGAAAATCCCCAATTTAGCAGCAGAGTCAACCAGGGCACACACACATCTTGGATAGATAAGTTCTGGACCATACACTTCTGAGGGTTCCTCAACAACTAGAATTACTACAAACACTAGAGTGCTACTGCCCAAAGATGTCATCCATTATGTTCTAAATCTCTTGGATCTCAGTTAAATGTTTAAATACAAGAAGAATTAAAACAACGTTACAGGCAATACTGAACGAAACAGAAGGTGCTGGCACCATTCTAGTTATGGAACATACACCAGGCCACAAAGTGCTTATTACGCATACCACATGGTTTTCACTGTGCACCTGCTGGGCTTGAACGCATATAGTGTTGGAAATTGAGAGACATTGCACACAAGTCCCAAATAAAAAAAATAATATTAATAATCTGACATGGATACAGCTCTTAGTAAACCTGGATTAAGAGGGGGCATAAGATGTTCATCACAGTTCAGTTGTGGAAGCATGTGTCAACCATTTACAATTCCTCCAAACGATGCACTTTGACAGAAGTAGAACAGTTTGAGGGGAATAGCCTGGAAATATAATATGCCTCTGCCTCTCTATAGCCTAAAGGCCATACATGCATTGAATTACAATTGGCTTCTGCAGAATCACCAAACTTAGCTCTGTGGGTGGCCCTGTCAGCATCACCTGGATTGTCAAAAAGTTGATTTTTCAATTAAATGTTTGTCAAAAGAAGCAGGAGGAAGCTTGTCAGCCAAACCACGTCTGCATCCAATCAAATGCAGGCACTGTTCTGGTATTCTGCACAGTTTAGGGCTAATGGAGGAATCTGATTTATTTATTTTTGTTCGGTCTGCAGGCTGACTGAAAGAAATCAATACATGTATGACCAGCTTAACACATGCATTCCCACAGTGCACAACCTCCAGAAGGACTGACCCCTGGACAGCACAACATTTGTGGCACAAAGAGCATCAAAATATACATTTCAAAAAGAATACATACAACACATGCACACTATGCAGTACTGTAAACGCATTCACCCATGTGTCACCATAACAGTGCATGTGCCAGATCATCTTCTGCCATCATAGATATGCATTGTTTTCCCTTCCATGTCAGAAAATCCTTTTGTACTCTCTGCAAGGGGGGGTGAGTTAGAACTGCAGGTCTCTGGCAGTCCTGAAGGTGCAAAGTCCCTAAGGTGCCATCAGGATGCGGTCATTGTCTAAAGGTATTCCTGACGTCAGTGCGTTCATGTATGTAAAGATGTGCAAGATCTGTAGGACCCCTATTAAGATGCTGTCATTGTTCAAGGTATTCCTGATGTCAGTATGTTCTTGTGTGTTGTATATATAGTGAACACAGTTCTTGTATGTACAGAGCTGCAGGACCCCCATAAAAATTGTATCATTGTTTAAAGTATTCCTGACATTGGTAAATGATTGTATGCATGAAGGTGCACAGTCCCTATGAATCAATCAACATGCTGTCATTGTCATTGTTGAAGGTTTCCTGGTCTCTAGGACCCCATCATCAGGATGCTGCCATTTTTTATGGCCTTCCTAACGTCACTAGGATTCATAGATGGTCATTGTCTATGGTCCTCCTAACATCAGTATGGTTCTGGTGTTCTGTCATTATAGTCTTCCTAATATCAGTATGTCCCAAGTATGTGGTCATTGTCTATGGTCTAATATCAGTATGTCCCAGGGATGTGGTCATTGTCTATGATCCAATATCAGTATGTCCCAAGGTCTAATATCAGTATGTCCCAGGGATGTGGTCATTGTCTAATGCCTTCTTAATAACAGTATAAAGGCGCATGGTCTCTACAATGCCATTAGGATGCGGTCATATGTCCCAGGGATGATGTCTAATGCCTTCATGACATCACTATGCCCCAGGGATGGTGTCATTGATTATGGTCTTCTTAATATCAGTATATCCCTGGGATGCTGTCATTGTCTAATGCTTTCTTGATATTGGTATGGAGGTGTGTGGTCTCTAAAATGCCATTTGGATGCCGTAGTATGTCCTAGGGATGATGTCAATAATGCCTTCCTGACATCGCTATACTCCAGGGATGGTGTCATTGTCTATGGTCCTCCTGCCATGAAGTATGTCCCAGGGATGGTGTCATTGCCCATGGTCCTCCTACCATGGAGGATGTCCCCAGGGATGGTCTTCTTGTCCTCCATGCATGGAGGATGTCCCCAGGGATGGTGTCATTGTCCTCCATACATGGAGAGTGTCCCCAGGGATTGTGTTCTTTTCCTCCACACGGAGTATACCCCCAGGGATGGTGTCATTGTCCTCCATACATGGAGAATGTCCCCAGGGATGGTGTTCTTGTCCTTGATGCATGGAGTATACCCCCAGGGATGGTGTCAGTGTCCTCCATACATGAAGAATGTCCCCAGGGATGGTGTTCTTGTCCTCCATACATGGAGAATGTCCCCAGGGATGGTGTCATTGTCCTCCATACATGGAGAATGTCCCCAGGGATTGTGTTCTTGTCCTCCACACATGGACTATATCCCCAGGGATGGTGTCATTGTCCTCCATACATAGAGGATGTCCCCATGGATGGTGTCCATGTCTTCCACACATGAAGTATGTCCCCAGGGATGATGTCATTGTCCTCCACACATGGAGGATGTCCCCAGGGAAGGTTTCAATGGCCTCCACACTTGGAGGATGCCCCAAGGGTTGGTGTTCTTACCCCCCCCCCCCTCCCTTGCTCATACAGTCTCAAGCACCCTGCACTCCTGGAAACCATTGCCAATGTGTCCATTCTCCTGGTTGCTGTCTATGGAGGACTCACTGCCCGTACTCTCCCCGGACAGCAGCCTGGTGACCCTGAGGTCAGCTTTGAGGGTTTGCAGGTCATTGCCCAGACTAAGTTCCCCCAGGTCACTGATAAGCTGGGCCAGTTCTTGCTTGTCGTGCTCCTCATCCCCCCCTCCCCCAGCGTCCAGCACATCCTCACACTCGAAGCTCATCGCCCTCTCCTCCTCCTCTTCCCCCTGCTGATCCTCAGTGATGGAGCCCAGTTTGGGGGCGCTGCGGCTCCTCTCCACGGGGGGCTTGTAGCAGCACTGACCATTGAGGAGTTTGCGGAGGGGGACAAGGGGGATGTTGTGCTCCCCGATCAGTTGCTGCTGCTGGTGCCGGGCATCTTCCCTCCTCTTCAGCCTCTTGAACTCTGCCAGGGCGTTGGCGGAGGTCTGGTAGAGGAGCAGTGCCATGGCCTTGGCCTTCTCCGGCTTGGACACCAGCACTGCATGGCATCGCAGCATCACCGCCTTGTGCTTCATCTCGTGTCTGTAGATCCAGGCGAAGATCTTGGGCAGCCGGGGGTCGGCCACACAGTAGGTGACCCGGTGCAGTAGGTAGAGGTGGCCGGGCCGCTTGGCTTTGTCCTCCATGTGTACCATACGGATACCCTGGGCACTGACCGTCAGCTTCATCTTAGTGCCATGCTTGCCCATCTCACTCTTACTCCAGATCTTACACACAGCCAGGTCGGTACAGCCGTCCCCCTTAGACTGCAGGGTGGTGGCATTGCCCAGGTAGAGCACGGTGTAGGTCGGGTCCTCCCCGGTGATCTTGATCTTCTTCCTCTTAGATTTAAACATACTGCCCACCCTGGTGAGGGCACCCTCCGGGCAAGACTTGGCCAGGGAGGTCAGGGCGCTGTAGTTCAGGCTCACCGCATAGCCCTTCTGCTTGCTCTGCTTGCTGTCCTCCTCGATCAGGTCGAACTTGCTCTTTTTCCAGGGCAACATGTCTGTGTATGGGAGGGCGAGGTGCGATCGTCCTCACTGCATCGCTTGGTGTAGGGGAGAGCTGTCACTACATGCCGATCATCAGCACCGCTCCGACCCCTTCCACTGCTGGGACTCCCCCTTCCCATCTCTGAGCTTTACAGCTCTGCACTGTTACATATAGCCTGGAATAAACCATCTCCGACTACAGAGCAGGGGAGGCCAGCCAATGGAACGTAATACTCCCCATTAACACTCTGCTTACCTGACAGCACATAGGATCTCTATTCATTTACAGCCCTATGAAGAGGGACTACATAGTTACATAGTTAGTCAGGTTGGAAAAAGACACAAGTCCATCCAGTTCAACTACAAAAAATAAATAAACAAATAAATAAAATAAATAAACAAAATAAATAAACAAACAAAATAAATAAATAAACAAAATAAAAAACACAATACAATCCCATACCCACAGTACAATGAATATACATGACACCAAATCAGAGAAAAATGATACAAGGAGCTGACAATCATTAGTGTCATCAGACAGAGCTGGAGAATACTAGGATGGGATCCAAGGTTCTGACAATGCATGGTCAGGGTTCGCTGCATTTAGAGGCCTACAGCAGATCGTTTTCTACACATGGAAACGCAGCACTATAGTAACCAATGAGCCCATACGCACATCTGCGTCTACACACGAAAATGCGTGCTGCATTTATCCACGCGCGGAAAAAGTTTTATGCACCATCAGTACTGTGCAAAAGTTTTAGGTGTGAAAAAAAACTGTAAAGTAAAAATATATATTTCAATTGTTGATTTTTTATCAATTTACAAAATGCAAAGTGAGTGAAAAGAGGAAAAATCTAAAAATCAATATTTGGTGTGACTACCTTTGGGCTTAAAACCAGCATCAGTTCTTACACTAGGGTGACCAGACATCCCCAGTTTCAGGGGACAGTCCCCTGATTGAGGACACTGTCCCCGGACCAAGTCTGTCCCTGGTTTTGTCCCCAGATTGGATCTAATAGGGGGCAGGGGCAATTTCAAAGACAGTCAGTGCCGAATTAAAATAAAAAAATCTGAATTACACCCCCCCGCTCTGCCGTACCTACTAGCATAGGGGGGCAGAGGCGTATCTAGTGAAAATGGCGCCTATGGCAAGCACTGAAACTGCGCCCCTGTCAAAACATTTGAAACCTTTCAGATTTCAAACCTTTCATATAACCAGGGATAGGGAGGGACGCAGTGCGAGGACAGAGAGGGACACTGGGGATCACTGGCATCTGGTGCTTAAATTTTTTTGGGGGGGGCGCAAACAAACTGAAAGAAAAATCAATTACAGCCACTGTGCAATCAATGGCAGGTCATCGGCCGTCATGGGGGCGCCTGTCACTCCCCTCTGTAGGCCAAGCTGCAATATTAGCAATTGTTGTACCGGCGCCACGCTTCAGCAGACCGGCTGCAACGCGGGGAGCTACATTAGTGCGGGAGGCGGCCACAGGAGGACAGGTGGGGTTATTTTTGTGTGTGGGGTAGCTTTTTGCCGCCCCCCCTCCCCATGGCCTCCTCCATCTGGTCACCTTAACTTACACACTTTGTACACTTGCACAAAGTCACAGATTTTGTAAGATTAAAGTGGAGTTCCACCCAAAAATGGAATTTGGGGGGAATTTGGGGGGAGGAGGGAGCAGTGTAATACAGGTATTTGCTCCCACTTCCTGGCATAGATCACCGCGATGATCTACGTCGTGTCAGGCGCCTACACTGTCCTCCCCTCGCTGTCTTCTGGGAAACACACAGGTCCCAGAAGATAGCGGGGACCAGTGAGGACGCACAGCGCGACTCACGCATGCGCAGTAGGGAACCGGAATTTGAAGCCACGAGGCTTCACTTCCTGATTCACTCACCAAGGATGGCGGCGGGGGCAGCTGAGAGCCGATCGATTGATCGGCTTCGGCTGCCGACATTGTGGGCACCCTGGACAGGTAAGTGTCCTAATATTAAAAGTCAGCAGCTGCAGTATTTGTATCTGCTGGCTTTTAATATTATTTTTTTAGGCGGACCTCAGCTTTAAAGTGATTGTAAGGGCAGAAGTTTTTTTTGTTTATCTTAATGCATTAAAGCGGAGCACCACCAATATAAAAGTCAGCAGCTACAAAAAGTGTAGCTGCTGACTTTTATTAATCGGACACTTACCTGTCCCACGGTCCAGCGATGTGGGTGTACGAAGCCCCGCTCATCTCCCCCTCCTCTTTGTAGCACCGGCATCGTAGCCCGGCTGTGGCTTCACAGCTGGGCACGCACTGCGCGAGACGCGCTGCACGCTGTGATTGGCATGGCAATCATCTGGCCCCTGTGACGTGTCGCAGATGATTGCCGACAGGGAGGGGGGAGAGGTGAACTTCCTTCCGGCACCGCGGTGCCCCAGGAGGAAGTGGGAGCTGTAACCCCCCCCAAAAAATTACATGCTAAATGTGGCATGTCAGGGGGTCGCCTTCCCTTAAAGCGGAAGTTCAATTTTTGGGTGGAACTCCGCTTTAAAGTGTTACTAAACCCACAACAGTAAAATCCATCTTTATATGCAGTAAAGCATACTTGTTATAGTCACTGTGGAACCTAAGGTGTTAATCCTCCACATTGTGTAAAAAGTCTGTTTGATCCTGTATGCACAGATCCTCCTCTTCTTCCACTGTCCCCAATACATCTACTGATAGAACAGAGCTTTTGTTGTCACCTCAAAATCCACGAGGGATTACATCAAGAGGCGTAAACTGAAGGTTTTGCCATGGCCTTCACAATCTCCTGACCTCAACATAATTGAAAATCTATGGATAGACCTTAAAAGAGCAGTGCGTGACAGACAGCCATTTTTTTTGTTTTCTGTAATTTTGAAAGTGTAAATGATGGAAATAAAATCTAACTTTTTTGACATATTATAAGAATGTCTAATCTGTAATTTGATGCCTTTTGGAGATTTTTCCATCTTTCCTTGGCTTCGTTATGCACATTAATACAAATTTTTACCTGGGGTGCCCAAACTTTCGATCCCCACTATATATAGCAGTCTTGTGACTTCTATCAGTGTCCAACTGAGAACTGGTTAGAGGAGTTTTCATTCTTCTATAAATGTCCTATAAGCTGCATGACCCCTGACCCTCTATCTCAGAGGTGGGCAAACTACGGCCCGCGGGCCGTATACGGCCCGGCGGACCTTTTAATCCGGCCCCCGGGCGGATCGCTAGAAATCTGAATTTGAAGTCTGAATTTGCAGCCGAAAGAATTGCGGGTGTTACTTGCACCTCTTTCCCGCCCCCCGCTGGTGCAGCCGAAGAAACCCGTGGGTGTTAGCCGCGCCTCCTTTCCCGCCCCCCGCTGATTCAGCCGAAGAAGCCATTGGAGCTGGCCACGCTTCCTTTCCCGCCCCCCGCTGACGGCATTCCCAGCCGCCCGTCACCACATGGAGTGAGTGTCCCCGAATTCAAAAAAGTCCCCCAATTCCCGCCAAGTAATGACCCGGTCCCGACTCCTCACCTCACACTGTGCACACTGCACAGGCTGCTGTAGGAGACCCGAGACGGCCGAGGACTGCAGGCAGCAAAACACTGACAGGACAGAGATTTCATCATCATCATCATCATCAGGTACTTGCTTGTGGGGATGCTGGCAGCAATTGATGGCACACTGGCAGCAATTGATGGCACACTGGTGGCACACTGACAGCAATTGATGGCACACTGGTGGCACACTGGCAGCAATTGATGGCACACTGGCACCAATTGATGGCACACTGGCAGCAATTGATGGCACACTGGTGGCACACTGGCAGCAATTGATGGCACACTGGCAGCAATTGATGGCACACTGGCAGCAATTGATGGCACACTGGTGGCACACTGGCAGCAATTGATGGCACACTGGCAGCAATTGATGGCACACTGGTGGCACACTGGCAGCAATTGATGGCACACTGGCAGCAATTAATGGCACAATGGTAGCAATTGATGGCACACTGGCAGCAATTGATGGCACACTGGTGGCACACTGGCAGCAATTGATGGCACACTGGCAGCAATTGATGGCACACTGGCAGCAATTGATGGCACACTGGTGGCACACTGACAGCAATTGATGGCACACTGGCAGCAATTGATGGCACACTGGCAGCAATTGATGGCACACTGGTTTATGTATGTCTTAGTGATTGATTAACATCACAACTTCATTGATTTGAAATTGATACCCTTATTTTTTGTATGATTTTTGCTTTTGCTCATCACTGCCACACACATGCAGCCATGCATTGCACGTGTGTGGCAGTAATGAGCAAAACTAAAGATCATACAAAAAAAAAGCTATCAATGAAGTTGTGATGTGAATCAATCACTAAGACAATAAGACATACATAAACCATAATTTATGACACGGCATACATTGTCGTTTGGCAGGACTTTATGGGGACAATGTCTGCAGTCTCTGATCCTCTCTAGTATCATGTCTGCAGTCTCTGATCCTCTCTAGTATCATGTCTGCAGTCTCTGATCCTCTCTGGTATCATGTGCGCAGTCTCTGATCCTCTCTGGTATCATGTCCGCAGTCTCTGATCCTCTCTGGAAATTTTCACTAATATGAGTCACAAATAGTGAAAAATGTTCATTGTTTTGGGAAATTTTGTTTAATAAATTAATTTTTTTTTCTTGTAAGGCAACCTCACTTTTTCATTGTTTAACTATAACAAGTACTCGTACCAGTTGTCCAACAATGATATTTACTGCTTTTTATAAAGAAATACAATTGATTTTATGCAGTATTGAGTTTAGCCTTTTGGCCCGGCCCTCCAAAATATTTTTAGTTTCTCATGTGGCCCCATAGAAAAAATAATTGCCCACCCCTGCTCTATCTGGACTGTGCAGATTGGCCCTGTGCTGATCACATGCACCCTCCAAAGAAGAAAAAAACTGTTTAGCAATACACACAAAACTGAGCATGTGCAGTGTGACTCCAAAGGCTCTGTCTTATCAGGTGGTGGCTTGGGGACATTGGAAAAGTGGAGGATCAGAGAAGACAGAATCAAACAGCCTTTTTACACAACATGAAGGATTAACCCCTTATGCTCCATGCACACTGGCGTTTTGTGTTCTGCCTTTAGAAACAGCTCAGTGTTATCCTATGTGTCCATGCATATTAGGACAATTGGAGGCAACGTTTAGAGTCAGGAAAAAAACCTTTCTGGTTTGCGTTTCTGATTGGAGCTCACTGTTGTGGGTTTAGTAACACTTTAAATGTACAAAGAATTTTTATATAAATATTCTTACAAATGTTCATTTGAAAATCTACTAGCGTATGGCCAGCTTTACATATTCCTCCTCCCATACAATCAAGATAGAGGAATCCCTACCAGCCAGGACATTATATTGTGACAGCCGCACCAGCCACCGTCAGAATACAATAATCAGCAGCTGCAGCTGATTGGGTGAAAGAACAGCAAACAGTTTAATAATACAGTGCTAATAATACACTACTAAATGGTTCACTTCTGGTGGTTCGCTCAGCTGCTCGCACAAGAATCTCTATAGACCGTACACAGTTCTGAAGTCTCCCTCATATTATTTCCCCTGCTGGTTAAATGTAGTTATCCCAGGGCTCGACAAACCCCGGGCGCCAGGTCGCAATTGCGACTAGAATTAGCGACCTGGCGCTTAGGGCGGCACAGCTGGGGTACCCTGTCTCTGTCCCCAACCACCCCGTGATCACGTTGGGCTGCGCCGGCCAGTAATTGAGGCCGCAGCTTTGCGGCCTTCTGCAGGGCTATGGTTCCTTATGTGATCTGGCGCCATCTTGTTGTGGCCGTTGGTATGACAAGACAACCAGCAATGCTAATGGAGCTTCCCTGCCTGTTTTCATTGCCCGCTTATCTCCTTCCCTTAGAACCCCCAAACATTATATATATTATTTATTGTAACAATAAAATGGCGGTTGGGCAGCGGTCCTACAAGCACACTTTTTGGGGAAAAATACACTTTTTTTAATAAAAAATTAAGACAACTGTAAAGTTAGCCCAATTTTTTTTATATTGTGAACGTCCGCTTTTACCCTTTAAAATCTTCATAGGCGACGTTTAAAAAATTCTATAGGTTGCATGTTTTGAGTTACAGAGGAGGTCTAGGGCTAGAATTATTGCTCTCCCTCAACAATCGCGGCGATACCTCACATGTGTGGTTTGAACACCGCTTTCATATGCGGGCGCTGCTCAGGTATGCGTTCGCCTCTGCATGCAAGCTCGGCGGGACGGGGCACGTTCCTGGCTCCTAACTTTTTTAGCTGGCTCCTAGATTCCAAGCAAATTTGTCAAGCCTGTTAGCCTATCGTGTTAGGTTATTTACTTTTTAACTCTTATTCTCTTTTGGGAAGTTTTCTATTAGGACCAAATGTCAGGTGAAAGGCAACAAACAAACTATTACACATATATTACAAATATTATGGGTATTATTCGTTACATTTGTGTGAATGATAATTTGCAAAGGAAATTTTTTATAAATAGACTTTTTTATTTCACCAGTTTAGGCATGGGGCAAGGAAAGGATCATATAATTTACAAAATCAGATATGTCACAAAAAAAAAAAAAAAAAAAAACTTGTGAAAAATGTGTTAAACTGACATGCAGAGGAGAAAGAAATTGTAACCTTAAGGGCTTTATAGATGTGTTTGGCGCTCCATTGGCTTTGGTACTCTAAAGCCAGCAAAGTGCTATTAAATAATTGGAGAAAGTAAAAAAATAAATTGTGACCTGCACTCCTCCAACCACTGAGCTCTCTCAAATGTGTTAAGCAAAAAAATTCTGTAGGGCACGGTGACCGTTTTTTTTAAAGCATCTTGCAATTTATGAAAAGGTCATATAATGCAGACCATACTTTTTTTTCAGGAAGATTGTTTTTTTGTTTGGTTGTAAATGTTAATGGATATCTTCTGATTTAGTATAGTACAAAACATTTAGTGGTATATTTCTTGCTAGTACCATAATCTAACAACAAAGAACAGTGAAAAATAAATTCTCCTGCTCCTAACGATTGCAGCAATACCACATATGTGTATATTATTTGTTGTTTGTACCTGTAGCAGGAGCCAGAAACAATAGTCTGTATTATGCTTTTTTTTATTCTCATTAGCAATTACACTAAAGCTGGCCATAGATGGTGTGATTTTCTAATGGGGGACTCAAGCTGCTTTCTTTCCTGCAACCTGTGGTTGCAGGAACGAAAATAGCTTCATTCCCCTATCACAACAGTCAGTGTTGATGGTGGAATCCCTCCCACAGAGCTATTGTGTTCTCCCAGCATGGATGGGGGGGGGGGGGGGGGGCAGAGGGAGCCATTCCTGCCAGGAGCGACTATAGTCGCTGGCAATATCAGGTGGTTCTTCATCACTATTATGTTGGCTTCTGTTGTTTTTAAGACATGGGCATCTAATGTACCTAGTTCCCTAAGATGCATTGGCATTTAGTATCCTTCGCTGCTTGGACACAGGTCGCTCTCTTTGTCGCTAGGATGCTCATTTGTTGCTAAAATGCAGATGGATCCTGCTGCCTAGCAATCTTCATCTTGGACAGTGGTGGCTCTTGATGCCTAGGTCATTCATTACTAGGGCTCTGGTGGCTGCTGCCATCTAGCTTCCTGTTTTGTTAGGACCCAGACGGCTATTGCCACCTACCATTGCTAGTCATGGCAACTGTTGTCACTGAGTGTCCTTTTTTGCTAAGATGCAGGTGGGTATTGCCAGCCTAGCATCCTTCTTAGCTAGGATGCAGATGGTTTCTGACACAGGAGGCTATTGTTTTCTGGAGTCCTTCATTGCCAGGACATAGGCAGCTTTTGTTGCCTCATGTTCCTCATTGCAAGGGTGTGTTCTTCATTTTTGGGATGCAGACAGCTGTTGACGCCTAGTATCCTTCATCCCTAGAACTCAGGAGGCTCTTCACGCCTAGCGTCCTCTGTTGAATGGACGCAGGCAGCTATTTCCTGTCTAGTATCCTTTGCCAGTAGGACACTGGTTCCTCCCACCTATCCTTTGGTGCTTGGAAGCGGTCATGTATGACGAAACTAGTAGGGTGGAGTTTATGTTCAATCACACCACGTTTGTTTGATTGTGATCTGTAGATTGTTTTAACACAAGATTATTTCATGTCTTGCTAGACTTGTAGAATTTTATATTAACTTTTCAATAAACCATCATGGTTTTATACTATGGGGCAATTGTTTCCCCTTTTTTACACCGTATCCGTGAGAGAAAGAGGGAGTGACCAGTGCGGTTGGTATCAACATCACCCTGCTTACATCCAGTGGATGGATCCCTCGTGATGCATGAATCCATGTCTTACTAGACTCCTAGAACGTGGAGTCTAGCTTTCTGGTAAGGGCACAGCCTTTTCTTATCACGGTGAAAGCTGCACTTTTGGGTGTATAGTCGTCTACCATCCTTGAGACACAACTGCAAAGGATTCTTTCACATTGTTTGTTTGGACACTCTCATGGACTAATCATTGTTATTTATTCATTTTATACATAATTATTATTTCACTTACATAGTGTGGCAATTTAAATTTTTTCTTTGTATTTACACAAATGTTCTGTTGTGTGATCGCCAGTTGCTTTTTTTTTTTATCATATTTTATATTTTTACCCTCAAAATCACTAGATTTTCTTCAGGTCAGCTATTGTTACCTAGTGTCTTTATTCACTAGGATGCTGGCGGCTCCTGGCGACTAGCATTCTTCATCACCAGGAAACAGGCAGCTCCTCCCTCCCAGCATTCTTTGTTCCTAGGATGCAGGTAGCTATTGCTGCCTGTTGTCCTTTGTCGCTAAAACATAGGCAGCTCCTTCCCAGAAATAAGCCCATGTGTATGTAAAACATAAACAGTCATGGAATTTAGCAGTGCTCCAAAGCCTATCACTTGAATGGAAAAATGTAAACGCAAAATGTGTAAAACTACTACAAGATATAAGTAAAAATAAAACAAAACACGTAAAAACTGTAAGGTACAGGTTATCCAAAAACAAAATAGCCAGCTGCTTCCACTAAATGATGGTGAATGCTGCCAGGTAGACTGGAGGGGGAGCTACAACTCTATGTGAAAAGAAGGGGGGATGGAAGCGCAAACACAAAAAACACATATAGGGGGTTATCTTCGAAAGGCAAATCCACTTTGCACTACAGTGCAAAGTGGATTTGCCTTTCATAAATAAACCCCACAGTGTTAATCCACTAAAAGATGCAAAAAAAAACTCCCAAACGTGCTGTCCCTCCACCCCTGAGCACAACGCACTTACCAGATTTATTTGTCTAACTTTATTCAAGAAAGGCAAAACAGGCAGAGACACTGGGGAATAAAATGGCATTTTTGTTGTTGTCACACAGTATTTGTGCAGCAGTTTTGCTAACCCTTTTTTTGGGAGAAAAAATACACTTTAATGAATTAAAAAAAACACACAATGTATACCCCAATTTGTTTGAAAAATGTGAAAGATGATGTTACGCCTAGTAAATTGATACTTAAGGTGTCATGCTTTAAAAGTGCGCACGCTCGTGAAATAGCGACAAACTATGGTACTTAAAAATCTCCATAGGTGATGCTTTAAACACCTTTACAGGTTACAGGGCTCTAGTACTAGAATTATTCCTCTCACAGTTCGCAGTTAATGTTCACAGCGATACCGCATATGTTTGGTGCGAATACCGTTTACATATGCGTGCGTGACTTACGTATGCGTTGGCTTCTGCACGTGAGCACGTAGGAATGGTGGTCCTTTTGTTTTTATTATAACTTTTATTCCTTTTACAAGGAATGTAAACATCCCTTGTAATATAAAAAGGGATGACAGGTCCTCTTTATGGAGAGATCTGGGGTCAAAAAGATCCCAAATCTCTTCTTTACATTTAAAAGCAAAAGATCCAAAAAAAAAATTCTTTTGATCTTTTGTTTACAAAAAAAAAGAGATTTACTTTCAGCCTGGGCTGGAAGTGACGTTGTGACTTTGCTCAGGTCCTCCAAGGCCATAGAGGCAATCAAAGAGGATCTACGCTTTAATCGCCTGTGGTAACAGCCAGCCCCACAGTCCGAACAGGCGGAAACGGTAAGCCTGAGAGACACAGACAATAGGCGGGAGGGGGGCACGTCCCCTCCCGCCGCTTCTCAAAGCCTTTCAGTGGCTCATGAGCTGCTCAGAATGCTTTCATGAGAAAACTACCTGCCGGCTGTAAAAAACGATACCGGGGTTATGGCTGATTTATTCGACCATAATCCTGGTAAAGCACTTCAAAGCTTTAATGTATATATACCTATTGCAGTCTTGAAGTGGTTAAAATAAACTCAAAACTACTCACTAGCAAAATATCTTTAAGGTGCAGCATAAACAAGTATAACCACTGTTGTTACCAAGCGGGCACTCCACTAGAAATGCGTAAGTCAATTTCATACGACCTATGCATGTCTAGTCAGTCAGTTTTTCTCTGGTTAGCGTTTTTGGGTTTATAGGGTTTGAAAGTGGTGAATGACCTATGCTTGTGAGTAAATTGTAAGCTCATTTGAATTTATTTGAAAATCGTATTACTACTACTATGGTGTTCCGTTTCTTTTTATGATACATTCTGTTGTGACTGATAGGGGGGAATTCTCTTTTGAATTTGAATTACCATTTTATAGGATTTGATTATTATTGTATTTCACTTATTTAGACACTGTTTATTTTACGATAAGAGAAGTGTAAAGTTGTTTTTATATTTAAAGCTCTGGTTTTTGAATGTTGAAACACCAGGGCGTGTTATTTTACCAGCAGGTTGGGAAAGTAGAGCTGATTGCAGGTAAAGTGAGTTATTGATAAGCAGATCCTGCCCACCGAGCATCCATCGTCACCACTCCTGCTGCCTGGATTTCTTCTTTGCTAGGATATAGGGTCCTTTGTCTCAAGGCAGTTCATGTGGTCTAATGTGATTCCCTACTAGGATTCAGTCAGCTCCTGTTGCCTACCTTCCTTTGTCTGTTTTGCCACCTAGAGTTTTTCACTGTTAGGATGTAGGCAGCTAATACCAGCTAGAGTCCTTCATTGCCAAGAGGAGGGTGGCTATAGCAAAACATAAGAAGGGATTCTTCTGGACAGCCGCACGCCGCAACAAAAGTTGCCTTTATTGTGTAGCGCCTCCTTACTTTCAGTATGGGCACTACGCTAAAGTTAGTTGGGAATGGGAGAGTTACCTTGCTCCCATTCACTATTTGTTCAAATTGTGGGACTTCTGTCATTCCAGAAATGTCCACTGGGTCAGTCTGTGGTCCAGGGATGCAA
Organism: Rana temporaria; assembly: GCF_905171775.1. Classification (NCBI taxonomy): domain Eukaryota; kingdom Metazoa; phylum Chordata; class Amphibia; order Anura; family Ranidae; genus Rana; species Rana temporaria. The sequence continues at coordinate 185,704,254 of NC_053492.1, forward strand.
TATCATCCCTGGCCAGCAGTTGGCGCCAGAGGGGTTCTGGCAGAGTAAGTTTCTCCAGCAGCCAATCAGAGGAGTTTTTCCCTCGGGGGGCGTGCTGGAGAGGAGTATATCTGTGACAGGTGTCATGTGTTCTAAAATCTTCGCGGCCATGAATGCAGACTACTTGGGACCTCACCTGGAGGTACCAGGGGACCCCAGCGACTTGCTGGGTTCCCGATTCCACTGAAAGGATCCCAGGCTGGGTGCCGTTCGATTGGGGAGTCGGTTTGAGGGGGACCCGGAGGCAGGTCGTCCAACAGAGCCTGAACAAACCAATTGGGGTTCCGGTGACCAGAGTACTGACAGGTATGTTTGCTGTCATCTGGTGACAAATGCAGAAATCTACTGGGAGGATTCGCTCCATCTATCTATCTAGCTCAGTTAGTTACCAGCCGAAAATAAAAACTGTCGGCGGGTATACAACCGCTTTAAGGAAGTCAATGCATTTTTATACCTAGGTATGTTAAATGAATAGTTAACTTTGTGACCCAGCTGAGAAATGCACTATTTTGACTGGTGGCTGCAATGGATTTGTAAACAAAGAACAAAATGCATTTACTGGAATGTTGCATAGAATTTTCCACAAGTCCAGAAGTTTGTGTTTGCAGTGTGTCACAAGCTGGAAGGATTGAAGGAGAAAAAAGGTAACTGTGCATATTCGTAAGTAATGGAATGCTACCATCTAATGGCGGTCTTTGAAATTACAGATAGGATGTTTGTGCATGTTGTGACAGGAACACAGATACAGTTATGCCGCGTACACACGGTCGTTTTTCGGCATGAAAAAAAACAAAATTTTTTAAAATGTCATTTAAAATGATCGTGTGTGGGTTTCACATTGTTTTTCGGCTTCTGTAAAAAATTATCGTGTGTGGGCAAAAACGTCGTTTTAAACCCGCGCATGCCCAGAAGCAAGTTATGAGATGGGAGCGCTCGTTCAGGTAAAACTACCATTCATAATGAAGTAAGCACATTCATCACGCTGTAACAGACAAAAAATCGTGAATCGTCTTTTGCTAACAAGGAATCAGCTAAAAGCAGCCCAAAGACGAATAGAACTTCCCCTTTTGAGTTCCGTCGTACGTGTTGTACATCATCGCGCTATGTTCATCTTTTTTCCAAAACAATGGTGTGTGGGCAACATCGTTTTTAATGACGAAGTTGGAAAAACGTTGTTTTTTTTCATGCCGAAAAACGACCGTGTGTACGCGGCATAAGTGATGTCCATTATACTTTTTTTTCGCACTAGCCCCCTCTTCTTCTCTATTGCTTATCTGCCTAACTTTGTTGCTTTTGTGTGGTTTTCGAAGATTGTTGTCATGGCAGATTTTTGCTTCATTGTGTTCCAGTACTGCTTGAATTCAGAAGAAGAAGGAGACACCCTGAAAAGTTGTCCTGAAAATGTAACTGTTAGGCCAGGGTTTAAAGAAAACTCTGCTTTTACAGTAGTTTTTCATCACTTCGATGTTAGCCATGTACACATAGGCCTTTACAGACAAATTAGAAGAGGAGCATTTACAAGCTAAGAAAAAAAACATCACCATTGCATATAGGATAGGAGCGCTTGAACAGAAAAAACGAGTTTAGTGCTTGAGCGTTCATTTGTGTTAATGGCCAGAATAAATAATATTCCAGCCAATGGAATTCAGTAACACTCAAACGCTTAACGCACCTGAACGCATCTAAACCCATGTGCAAAACCTGGATTAGGGTTCTGTGCCCCGAGGACAACGTAATACAAGCCAATTATAGCCTCAGGCTCTAATCACATGCTTGTCAAAATTAAACACTTACCTGAGTCTTCTCTCAATCCAGTGCTGTCCTGTCTGCAGAAGCTCTTCTCCCCTCTTCCTGGCCTTGCATGCTTTGCTGATAGCAGCATGATCCATTGGCTCCTGATACTGTAAATCAAATACTGTGAGGAGGGACCGGGGGTCAGAACCAAGCTGTGATGTGTGTCAATACATGCACACAGCCCGGCTCTTGGGTGTGCCTGCTCAAGTACCATCATCGTAAGTGGCTTGCTATGTAGGTACTCAGAAGAGAGAAGCAGAGAGCACTGGCAGGGCACCCCAGTAGAGGAGGCTCTGGGCCGCTCTGTGCAAAACCATTGCACAGAGCAGGTAAGTATCTCATTTTTTTTTGTAAAAAAAAAAAGTTTACAACAGCTTTAACCCCAAAACAATAATACAGTAATATATTGCAGCTTACCAGTCATTGCACAAGCAATAACAGCAACTATTTTTTTATTTTTGGATAAAGGTTTTACATAAATCAATAGCTGATCATTATAAGAACTCCTGCCAGTGGTAAATGGTCTCTCTCAACCCTCAAGAGTTTGTTCTCTTGAAAAATAATAGACTTAAGCCGTGTACACACGATCTGTTTGTCTGATGAAAACAGACCGATGGACTGTTTTCATCGGACAAACCGATCGTGTGTGGGCCTCATCGGTCTTTTTTATATCGGTGTTAAAAAATAGAACATGTTTTACATTTTTCCTATGGATAAAAAAACGATAGAAAAATACGATCGTCTGTGTGGAACTCCATCGGAGAAAAATCCACGCATGCTCAAAATCAAGTTGACGCATGCTCGGAAGCATTGAACTTAAAGTGGAGTTCCACCCATAAATATAACATTACATCAGTAGTTTTAAAAAAATGTCATTAGTCCTTTACGAAAAAAATTTTTTTTTTTAGATGCCTTCAAAGTGTTGTTGCTAGGCAGAATAGTTAATCTTCCCACTTCCTGCACCTAGGTGCTTAAGCTTCCTAACCTACACCGCACAGACTCCTGGGAATGTAGTGGGTGTAACTTTCCAGGAGTCTGTGCACTCCCCAGTCTCAAAGAATCATGTGACTTGGACAGCACAGGTGCTGAAACCTGATCTGACACTGCTTGTGCAGCACTGAGCATGTGTGAGATTTGCAAGGCTGAAATCCAGGAAGTCATACAGTCTGGCTTCATGATGCCCACACTTAAGATGGCCCCAGTCAATTTCTGTTTTATAAAGGTTGTTACAGCATTTAGACATGCTGTAACAACCTAACAAAACGGACCTTAGTTTACAGACTAACTTTACTAGAATACATTAAGCTTGTGTATTACAGGGGTATTTATAGTTAAAAAGTGAAATTGTGGCCGAAACTCCGCTTTAATTTTTTTCGGCTCATCGTTCGTAGTGTTTTACGTCACCGTGTTTTGGCACGGTCGGAATTTAGTCTCATGGTGTATAGGCAAGACTGATGAAAGTCAGCTTCATCGGATATCCGACGAAAAAATCCATCGGATTAGATTCCATCAGAAATCCGATCGTGTGTACAGGGCTTTACTGTCTGGATCACCAGATGAGAATAAAGGAAAGAAAGCCTAAGGCTGGGTTTACACCAAATATGGACACGGCTCACAGCAGGCATCCGGTCAGTGTCGCCCCCCTAATCCATGCGTCCGGCCACCTAATCTACATGTGGAATGCATTGATTCCAATGTGGGTTATTTTTTTTAGAAGCATTTGATTAGAGCCAGAGGTTCTAATAGGATTTAAAAAAGGGTGGGCTCAGGGCGCAGAGCACTGCGTCCCAAGCCCACCCACTTGTGTTTCTGGTGCAGTTCCATTGAAGTCTATTACCCGCAAATTGTGGGAAAAAAGTCCCTGACCCTTTCCAAAAAACACACTGGCCGCAAAATGCATTGTACCGTAGGAAACCATGTTAAATGGACTGTAGTGCGTTTCCGCAAAACGCACTAAAAACGCATAGGTGTGAACCTAGGGTTAAAGACATTAGTGGATCCAGAGCAAATCATCTAATGGGTGGGCCCTCTCAACACACAGTTTGTTCAGCAGCTCCATACAGAATAATGTATCAAACCCATTTTCAAAATGTGACTTTAGTTTAACTTGCAAATGTGTGCCCACTCATGATCTGAATACCTTTGGGAGTGGGTGCATGCTGGTTTTTCTATAATTCCGTAGGACAGTTTCAGGTCATGTTCTTTTTTTTAGCAATCACCTTGCTTATGCTTGCCACCCACTCATCAATTTTGCATATGTTCTTTATCCAGTTTTCTAATCATGAAGGAAAATGTATTTTGGGTTTCTAAATGCGCGTTAGCTGTTTTTTTTTTTAAATTATTTAAGTTATTCTAAATTAAGACACAAAATCGTCAGTGTGCTTTTCTTATGTTATATATGTATCCTAATGACTTTATCTTAAAAATGTTATTAAGAATGGTGTGGCTTATAAGTTCACCCTTTCACAAAAAAAAGCAAGGTGAATTAACAACCACCCCCCCCCCATCAATGCCGCACTTACCTTGATGGGTGATTGGCTGCACTGCCCATGCAGACAGTGAAGCCCTGCTCTTCTCCCGCTTCTTTCCTTGGGGCTTCCAGGATAAATCAGAGTCATTTGTATTGGTCAAAGTGGTCACCAATCAGAATCACTCAGATCTGTCCCGGAAACCTAAAGAAAGAAGTGGAAGAAGAACAGGGCTTTCAATTCCCAGGACCACTGTGCCAGTTTCGCGGGCAGTGACAGACAATCACTCACGGAGGTAAGTGCAGCGGGGACCAGGGGAGAGGTTGGAGGCTGTTATTTCACCTTATTTTATAAGTACTTTTAAATACTGGCAAACCCTAACATGATGACATTTAGTCCTTGTTCACACCGGCTGCGGCTTTGAAATACTTCAGTGCGATTTCAAGGCTTTAGACTTGCATGTGAAGTCTAATGAAGGAAAACTTCAAATAAACTCTGTAGCTCTGACAATGGCTCCATTGCTGGTTGGTTACCGCTGTCCAGTTGCTATTCCATAAGAGTTCAATACTGGTTCTAGTATAGATCTGTGAAGTCATTTTCTCTGAGTCGATTTAGGTTTTATCCTGTGTTGACCCTGATGAAGGGGAAGTGGGGTTGCCCCCGAAATGTGTTGGATGTTTTTATATGACTTTTTTTTATTAACATTTAAAATCACGCTGGACGATTTCATCCAGTTTTGGTCTTGCGCTCCTTTCTGCATTTCTATCCTAGAGTTGAAGGCACGTTCCTTTCAAGCTGCAAAAGATGAAATCAGCAATAACAAGCAGAGAGAGGTGAATCGAGGAGTTCATACTTTATTAGGGAGTTTTTCAAAGTAGTCTCTAAAGTCCTAGACTTCCCCATCCCTGCTTCCCCCCTAACAGGAAGCTTTTCAGAACTAAAGCCTCAAAGATTACATTTTTGCCACAAACTGGTCCTTATGTTTCCCATAATGGCCAAACAACAGGCAGGGTCCCAGCACACTATGTATACAGAGACCTCTTTCCCAAGATTATTATTATTATTATTATACAGGATTTATATAGCGCCAACAGTTTGCACAGTGCTTTACAACATGAAGGCAGACAGTACAAATCAGTACAGGAGGAATAAGAAGGTCCTGCTCATTAGAGCCTACAATTTAGAAGGGAGGGTCAAGTGGAACAAAAGGTAATAACTGAGCTGATGGAGAAAATCAAACTAAAGTTGTTAGGTGTGGGTAGGATAGGCGTCTCTGAAGAGAAGGGTTTTCAGGGATCGTGTAAAAACTAATAGAGTAGGAGATAATTGTACAGATTGGGGTAAGGCATTCCATAGGATTGGAGAGGCTCTGGAAAAGTCCTAGAGCCCAGCATGGGAGGAGGTGACGAGGGAGCTAGAGAGCAGGAGGGTTTGAGAAGAACGAAGGATGTCCCACATTGGCAGGGGCAGGGCCGCTAAAGTCTTGTTATACAGTGGAACCTCGGATTGCGAGTAACGAGGTTAACGATTGTTTGGTAATAAGATCACTGTATTTTTAAAAATCCTAACTCGGTTTGCGAGTGTTGTCTCGCAAAACGGGCAGGATTCAGGCCAAAGTGGTGTGCAGTACCACGTTTGGCCTGAGGTGCGGGGTGCCGGAACTGAGCGGAGTCGAACAGCGCTATTCGGAGCCTTTCATAAATGCTCGGAAAGACACGGAAATACTCCTTTGCAAGGTTTGCCGAGGTCAGCTGTCCTCGGGCCTTTACGGCTGTTTCCGAGGCTCTCTGGCACCCCCCACCTCTGGCCACATACGGTATTGCATGCCATTGAAGTCAATGCGGAACAAATTATTTTTGTTTCCATTGACTTCAATGGGGAAACTCGCTTTGATATGCGAGTACTTTGGATTACGAGCATTCTCGTGGAACGGATTATGCTCGTAATCCAAGGTTCCACTGTACATGGTAACACTTCACTCATTACTCTGGGGACCTGTAGAAGCTACTTAAGCAACTACACTGCCTACACTCACTAAGCCTAGGTTCACACTAATGTGGTGTATGAAACCCAGTGATCCATGCGTGTTTCCCCGCAGCGCATTCAAATTGCACTGCCCTTGCGATCTGCAATGGTTCTCAGTGCAATCTTAGTCACACCACAAATGCAGGTCACAAATGCCATAATTACCATACAATCCAGTTGCAGAGCCGTTCCAAAATTGGTGCATGCACAACTTTTGTGTGATTTAAACCGATTCAAAATAAATGGGCTCAAATCGCAGGGCATTAAATCATATGTGAGTTGAACAGGAATGTGGTGCCGCTCCTGTGCGATCACATGCAGTTTATGGTGTGAACGGAAGCTAAAAGGGTTCCTTGCACTAACTATGGAGACACCTAGTGGCTAATTTGGGGAACTAGAGGGGCCCCCATTTTACATGACAATTTAATTGGGCTTAAAATTAGATAAAGCGTGCCTGTAGTTTGCTTTTATTTGTTACTTCCATTATTAGGCAGGTAAACCTCCAAAACCTATTAAAAATGTGTGTGATAAATGAAAAATCAAGCTGCTCTTTTCAGTAGAGGAAGAAGTGGTAACCATAATCAATAATGCAAATCACATAGTGTGTGCAAAGCCAGTTTTTTAACCACTCGTGCTGTATTGCTTTGTGTGGAGCCTGTATGAAGCCTGCAGCAAGGAAGTGTGGAGCTCGGGAATAAATGCCTCCTCTGGGAGTTTTTCGGCCAGGCTTTGGGGAGTATGTAAATGGCCTACACCAGGGGGTCTCCAAACTTTCTAAAGAAAGGGCCAGTTTACTGTCCTTCAGGCTTTAGGGGGGTCAGAATGTGCCCAGTAGGAATAAACAATGCCCAATCTTTGGTATTAGGGGGATAAATAGTTGGTGTCAGTGGGAAGAATAGTGCCCCATTGTTGGCGTCAGTGGGAAGAATAGTGCCCCATTGTTGGTGTCAGTGGCAGGAATAAGAGCTGGGCAAAGGCAAGCAAAGGGCTGCAGTTTAGAGACCACTGACCTACACCTATAGCGAGGGCATTAGTCAAAGCAGAACAGTTTGCTTTTATCTACAGGCACCTCTTACCTACATAGACAATTCTTTGGTAATGGTAAAGGGACCTTGTAACCACTTACTGCCCAGCCGTCACTCTGCTATAGGCCAGGCGGGAAGTTGCGTTATCCTACCTGGGTGTCATATGATGTGCAGCCGGATAAGCCGTACCTGCGGGGGCGAGCATTGTGGCGACCGGTGGCGCTGTGTGTCACTCTGACACACCGCAACTCCAATCGTGGTAAAGAGCCTATGACGTAGGCTCTTTACCATGTGATCAGCTGTGACCAATCACAGCTGATCACAGCACTTAACCTGAAAGTGCCGGTAAACGTTTTTCCTCGGTTCACGCTGACAGGGAGAGCCGACCGGCGGCTCTCCTGTCAGTGGGGGGGGGGGGGGTGTGCACTGATGATCAGTGCATTGATTATCAGCTCAGCCCCCTTCAGAGCTGCCCACCACAGCTGCCAATCAGTGCCCACCAAAGTGCCAGTCAGTACCCATCAAAGTGTCAATCAGTGCCCATCAAAGTGCCAATCAGTGCCCATCAGTAACGTCTGCCAGTGCCCTTCACAGATGCCAATCAGTGCCCATCAGTAATGACTGTCAGTACCTCACCATCAGTGCTGCCTATCAGTGCCATCTACAGTATTAGTCTCCATCAGTACCATCTATTAGTGCCCATTAGTGCTGCCTTTTAGTGCCCATCAGTGCCCATGGTCAGTGCCTATTGGTGCCCATTAGTGCTGCATATCAGTGCCGCCTATCAGTGCTCATCAATTCTACATATTAGTGCCTCCTCATCAGTGCCACCTTATCAGTACCAACTCATCAGTGCCCATCAGTGAAGGAGAAAACTAAATTGTATAACAGAAACAAAGAAATAAAAAATGTTCACAAAAGTCAGTCATTTTTAGTTTGTTTGGCAAAAAATGAAACCCCCAGTGGTGAATTAATACCACCAAAAAAAAAAGCTTTATTTATGGGAAGAAAATTATAAAAAAATAGTTTGAGTACAGTGTTGTATGACTGTGTAATTGTCATTCAAAGTATGACAGTGCTGAAAGCTGAAAATTGTCCTGGGCAGGAGGGGGGGGGGGGAGTGCCCGGTATTGAAGTGGTTAATGTGCTTGGTTATTGCTTTGTTCCTCTGCATGCTGCATGTATATCGTATGTGCTGTAATTTAGTGTTATTATATGTTACAGCGCCTCACAATGGCCTGTGTGAGAATGCAGCCTGGTCTATTTTTTCAGCACATAAGGGGGATGCCTTGTTCTTGTGTAAGGAACACAATACTGTGTGATTGAGCCCTAATTATTAAACACTCAGAACGTGTTCATGTCATTAGAATAGCATGGCAGTCAGAGGACTTTTCTATGGAGACTTCCCAGGTGACTGCACACGTTTCTTCCTATAGAAATGTAATCCCTATAGGAGAATAGAGCACAGTCACCACACATCAGCACGACCTGGCCACACCCCCGCCCTCTCCTGATTGGGTGAACCCGCGGCATCCTGGAAGCTAGGGGGGAACTCAGAGCTCATGTACCTAAACACGGGGAGCGCTTTTCCTGTTACACCCTTCTTGTGTGTTTCCAATTTGATTCCGGGCACGTGTTTCCGTTCGCAAATCCTGTGTGATAGGAATGGGGAAGAAAAAAGCAGCATGTGGTTTAGGAAGAGCCCTGATCCGAGACCAAACTCAGAGCCAGAGGGGGCAGCGGATGAAAGATTCCTGGGTAAGTGTTCCCTCTGACATGTGTGCCAGGCTGGGGAAGGGGGCTGATAGAACCTGACACCCCTTTATATGTAGGCTGCTTCATTCTCTGCGGGGTTGTCACCCTCTGATATGTGATGGCAGCTGATAACATTATGGCACCCAATTTTATCTCATCCTCTGTGGGGTTGTCACCCCCATATGTGTCTGGGGACTGGTACATCATAACGCACCTTTATATCTAGGCTGCCTCTTTCTCTGTGGGGTTGTCACCCCCTGATATGTATCATGACACCCCTTTTATAATTAGGGTGCCTCGTCCTCTGTGGGGTTGTCACCCCCTGATATGCTTCTGATGGAAGCAGACATAGCATGACGCCCCTTTTATATTGTGCCTCATCCTCTGTGAGGTTGTCACTCTCTGATATGCATCTGATGGGGTCAGTCATGTTCTATATGCTTATATCAGAGAGCGACAACCCCACAGAGGACACGGCACCTCAAATATAAAAGGGGTGTCATGTTCTATATTCTTCCATCAGATGCATATCAGAGAGTGACATCCCCACAGAGGATGAGGCACATTAAATATAAAAGGGTCGGCCATGTTTCATATGCTTACATTTAATGTGCCTCATCTTCTGTGTGGTTGTGTCTCTCTGATATGCATCTGATGGGAGCAGATAGAGCATGACACCCCTTTTATAATTAGGGTGCCTCGTCCTCTGTAGGGTTGTCACTCTCTGATATGCATCTGATGGGAGTACATAGGACATGACACCCCTTTTATAATTTGGGTGCCTCGTCCTCTGTAGGGTTGTTACTCTCTGATATGCATCTGATGGGAGTATATAGGATATGACACCTCTTTTATAATTGGGGTGCCTCGTCCTCTGTGGGGTTGTCACTCTCTGATATGCATCTGATGGGAGTATATAGGACATGACACCCCTTTTATAATTGGGGTGCCCTGTCCTCTGTAGGGTTGTCACTCTGATATGCATCTGATGGGAGTATATAGGACATGACACTGCTTTTATAATTAGGGTGCCTCATCCTCTGTAGGGTTGTCACTCTCTGATATGCATTTGATGGGAGTATATAGGATATGGCACCCCTTTTATATCTAGGCTCATCCTCTGTGGATCTTTTTTTTTACTAACTGATCCTCTTGTACAGGGATAGTCCCTATGTATGTATTGTTTCCCCAGACAGTCTTTTTGTGTTACTAATACCAAGCTACATTTTAAATGACTGCTTATTTACCACAGTCAATGTTTAAAAAAAAATTGTTGGTGCTTACACCCGATTCCTGTATGTATCAGACACCTGGTACTGAGGTTAGAGTGTGCATTTTGGGGGCCCCTCTTTCTCAGTGTGCTCCCTCTTCACTGCACCCAACACACAGACACATGGCTAAGGAGTTTTTTTTACTGGGGTGAAGGGACCTGAAAGATTAGTTCCCCCATCAGGTCTTTTGATTGACACGGTTAGGGATGAGCTCAGACATGTTTTGACACAAGTCCAAACCTGACAAAGTTTTCCCACCTGAAAGCTGTCAAAGCCGATCATAGCCGGCAGGAGCATGCCCCGCACATATGCAAGAGGCGTATATAGCTGCAGCTGTGGGGTGGGGAATACCTCCAACAGCTATTATTGGCTGTCAGCTTTTACATCTTCCTGGCTGGATCGCTCAGATTGGCTTGAACCCGTGTTTGAACATGACTAAGCTTATCCCTTTTATGGCAGTGGGCGGATGTACAGATGCTATTCAGTCCAATCGTGACTTTTAAATCCACCCACTACCAATCCAAAAGCAAGGCGTATCTGATGGGGAACTGGTTTCTTAGGCTTTGCCCACCCAACAGATGCTGTGGGGGACTAGTGCCCCATCAGGTCTGCCTTCCCTATGAGCTTCTTGTTCCACGTTTTAGGCATTTCCCTGAAAATAACCTAGGTTTAAATCAAAGTATTGTCTATTCTTTGCTTGCTTTTCTGAAGTGTGTGTTTTTTATATATAATGTATATTTTAAATATTCTGTAACATCATTTTATTGTAGTGGGGTGCAGCAAAATGCATCTCAACAAGACATGTCAACAAGCTCCAGGCCCATGCAAAGGGAAACTCTCCAGTGAGTTAGAATGTCACTATTTGACACACGCCTCTATCTGCGGAGATGCCTAGAACACTCTTTTTTAGGTTTTTAGAAAACGACAACAAATGCGAACAATGCTTTAAATCCTTAAAGCTGAATTCCAGGATTTCGGACACTTTGTGAAAAATGAAGGCACACTATGAGTTAAAGGGGTTGTAAAGGTAAAAAAACATTTCCTAAATAGCTTAATTTACCTTAGTGCAGTCCTCCTTCACTTACCTCATCCTTCCATTTTTGCTTTTAAATGTCCTTATTTCTTCTGTCACTTCCTGTTCTTCTGTCTGTAACTCCACACAGTAATGCAAGGCTTTCTCCCTGGTGTTGAGTGTTGTACTCGCCCCCTCCCTTGGACTACTGGAGAGTCAGGATGCCCACTAACACACAGCTCCTTTCTCTATCTGCAACGTGGAGAGCGTCCTGACTCTCCTCTAGTCCAAGGGAGAAAGCCTTGCATTACTGTGTGAAGTTACAGACAGAAGAACAGGAAGTGAGGATTTCTCAGAAGAAATAAGGACATTTAAAAGCAAAATGGAAGGATGAGGTGTAAGTGAAGGAGGACTGCACTAAGGTAAAGGAAGCTATTTAGGAAAAACATTTTTTACCTTTACAACCCCTTGAAGTCCAAGGAGCTGCATGATATCTCCTGAGCTTATCTCTATTATTTTTATCTGACACATTTATTGCTCTGCTGGGAATTACACTTTGAGACACTTGGGGCTATGAGAGAGGAGAAAGCCACACAGAGCAGCTGTGCCAACCCTCGCCCCTCTGTCCATTCAGAGAAGTCTTTGTATGTTGTGAATGAGCTAGAGGTGGGGAGGGCACAGCAGCTACAGCGACTCTCCTGTTCAAGATGCAGAGCTTAGTAGGATCAGCTTTGCCCTCTCGGATCTACAGCGATAGATGTCATCCAGGAGTACTATAAAGCTGTCGGATATAAACAGAGCTATGCCCAGAAGGTGTCATGCACCTCACTGGACTTGGTGTGCCTTCATTTCTTACAAAGAAGCTCAATTCCTGCTTTTCATAATTGACTAGCCATGCATGGCTACCATTAAGTAAATATTTTCATCACAACTGCTTTCCTCCTTGTATAAGTCAATGTGAATGCGCAAACAGCTTAAGCAGATCAGTAGCACATGCAAAGTAATTTAGAATGACCTCATAAAATCAGATATAACCTAGACAGTTGTGCAGAAGTATAGAATGGTATTTTATATTAATGCAGAGGCATTGTATGCTTGGGGATAATTCTTTATGTACTGTAATATGATGCATTTACAGGTCACACTTGCTGATCTTTCTAACCCACATTGTGTCCTTTTGTAGCTGCACACGAGTGAGCTGAACGATGGCTATGACTGGGGCAGGCTTAATCTGCAGTCAGTGACAGAACAAAGCTCTCTTGATGACTTTCTTGCCACAGCGGAGTTGGCAGGGACAGAATTTGTTGCAGGTGAGCAAAGCAGTTCTGACATTCTTTCCATTAATGTACTCTGATGTCCTTGTATAGCACAGAGTAAGGCTAGACCTATGCAAATTTAATTTAATAAGATTATACATAAAAACAGTATTTCTGAAGTGCTTAGATTCTTTTTTTTCCATACATACAACCCTTCAGTGAAATTTGCTTAAACTGATTTTGTCACCAAATAAATCAAAGATAAGACAATAATGTTGTTGTACATGCTTGGATTAGCTACCTGGTAGTGTGGATTGCAGCTTCATCCTGTTCCCCACCATGCATTCCTATTAGCCATTTGCTATGCTTGGCAGCCTCAGTGACCAGTAGGGACTTTCAGATTGCAGGAAGGAAAGAGTAAGCCCATTAGAATGGGCCAGAGACACCGCTACTACAGGTATAGTATGTGCCTGCAATTTATAGCTGACAGCAGGTGTGTGGGTTGTTGTTTTTTTGTTTTTTTTCTTTTCTTTTCGATGCAGGATCTGGAAACTAGTGATCGTTTTGATCTTCTGCCTGTTATAGTGTATACTTGAGATTCAGAAGATCAGTTTGAAGTTATGTGAGCTTTTGTTTTAATAAAAAAAACACTATAGGAATGGAGTTAAACCTTTCATCCATCTACCTATCCTCCGTTAATAGAGAGTTTTTCATTTGGAAAAGTTATGGTACGGCTTCTATGAATAGAGGATAGTGGGTAGAAAGGGAAGTCAATACTTTGTTATTGAGATCTACCAAAATTTCAGTGACTAAAACATATCGTCCTAAAATTGTGTTTTCGGCATTTTGTCTATAGAGAAAAAGGTGCCAAAAACGCACATGATTTTTCTGCAATTTTTCTGTGCTTATGCTTTTTTTTTCATGGGTCATGTAACTCAAAAACTGCATCAAAAACATAACATGGGTGAATTATTGTGTTGCTAGGTTTTTAATGCATTTACACGGGGAGGTGCGTTTTTGCCGATAATGGCCAACAATAAGTTCATAATCATTAAAATTTATGATATTAATTTAAGTCATATAAATAAAAAAAATTATATATAAACTGTCATTTTCGGTTTTGGCCGAGTACATTTTGAATTTTTTGGTTTTGACACCAAAATTTCCCTTCAGTGCGCCTCTACCTTGTTTATTGACCTGGAGCAAGCATGCATAGTAGGAGTTTTGACTTTGCAGACAAATTGTTTTGATTTGGTAACTCAAAGTATTAAAACAGCGGTAGCCAGTTAACGTGCAAAAGAAGGGCAGTAACTGAAGCTCCCACAGTTCTAAGCCTGGTACACACACACACACACAGTTTTTTTTTTTTTTTTTAGTTTAACATATCGCTGTAAACTAAAGCAATGCTAGTATTGTGATCTCCCCTGCTGTGCTATTGTGTTCTTAAAAGGGGGACGGCCCACCCACCAAAACACACTGATCAGCACGATCGCGGCGTGTCACTCCGACACCCCGCTCGTGATAAGTAGCCTCTGTCAGAGGCTTCTTACCTTGTAATCAGCTGTGACCAATCACAGCGTGAACCAGGAAGTGCCGGTAAACGGCATTCCTCGGTTCTCGCTGACAGGGAGAGCGGATCGGCTGCTCTCCCTGTCAGAGGGGGGGTCTGTGCTGATAATCAGCACATTGATTATCAGCACCGCCCCCTCAAATGTGCCAATCGCCTACCAATCAGTGCCCAGCAGTGCCACAATAATAAAGTTAGCAAGTGCCCACCACAGTGCCAATCAATAACACCTGTCAGTAACACGTCAGTGCTGCATATCAGTGCCATCTATTGGTGCCTATCGGTGCCGCCTCATCAGTGCCCATCAGTGAAGAGGGGAATTTTTTTTTTTTGACAAACTGAGAAACTTATTTAAAAAAAAAAGAAAAATTGGTACTTTTTTTAGTTTGTTTAGCAAAAAATAACCCCAGAGGTGATCAAATACCACCAAAAGAAAGCTCCATTTGTGGGAAGAAAATGATAGATGTAGTTTGGGTACAGTGTGGCATGACAGCGCAATTGTCATTTAAATTGCGACAGCGCTGAAAATTGTCCTAGGCAGGAAGGGGCGAAAGTGCATGGTATTGAAGTGGTTAATTATGCTTGGATGTTTGACTATTCTAGTATCTTGACAGTTTGTTAGATTTTGTGTACAAAGAAAATGTTAAAATGACTTGTTGCCTGTCATTCATACTTTTTCTCTATTTATTTTAATGGAGCTTATCCTTGCATTTCTTTTCCAGAGAAACTAAATATTAAATTTGTCCCAGCTGAAGCTAGAACTGGTCTGCTAACATCTGAAGAGTCTAAGAGAATCGATAAACTGCATGAAGAGTATAAACAATTTCTATGTATTCCAAGGAGGTAGGTATATGATCTGAATCATTGGTGTTTGTTTATACAACAGACAGATGCACTTAATTTTTGTTCAGACGTATAAAGTATTTTTTAGGTGTAAAGGTTTTTTTAGGGTTTGTACCATCCATATGTAGTTGGGATATGGAGACATTATAGTTGTGTAAGTATTAAGATTGATATTGACTATTGCTGTTTTGTATTTTACAATTTAAGGCCACGCTGGGATGAAAATACCAGCGCAGACGATCTACAGCTAGCAGAACGCGAGGACTTCTTGAAGTGGAGGCGCGAGCTCGCTACGTATGTAATTATATAAAGGGGCAGGTATTTGGCTGTAGTGATAATTCTGAAATAGAATCTCAGGTAAATCTTTAAATACATACAGTTAGGTCCATAAAGATTTGGAATTGTAGAAAGAAATTTTTGGACAGCCGCACTCTGGAAAAACCTTCTCGGTTGCCTTTTATTGGTGAAAGTATTCAAACACCAGCTATGAGAAAGCGCTGATTGATGGTGTGAAACGTCAGCTGTATGCCCCTGTCTTTGCTGTGATGTGTGGTGTTTGAATACTTTTACCAATAAAAAGCAACCGAGAAGGTTTTTCCAGAGTGCGGCTGTCCAAACATTTCTTTCTACAATTGCTTCGTGCATTGCCGGCACCTGGGTTTCTCTGAGAGGATACGGATTCATCCACATACCTTATTGGAGCGGTGACTATCATTTCTCCATAAAGATTTGGACACAGGCGCAATTGTATTTTTTTTTTAAAGATATTTACCAAAACATATTCAAGCTATAGTTTTATAATGTATATTGGCTTAAAGTGCACTCTCTCAGGTTTAATTGTGAAGGTATGTACATCCAAATGTGAGGAAGGGTTTAGGAATTACAGCTCTTAAGAATAGCCATCCCCCTTTTTCAAAGGATCAAAAGTAATTGGACAGTTGAATCAAATGCTGTTTCATAGCCAGGTGTGGGCTTTTCTTTAATTTTCTTCATCAAATTAAGCCGGTGAAAGGTCTGGAGTTGATTCTAAGGCCCCATACAGACATAGATTTTCTGCAGATTTTTGTCTTCAGATTTACCAAAACCATATAATATGAGGTCAAACTTTCAGAGTTTCAATTTGTATTCAATTAGGCAGGCCCTTCTACAACATGGTTTTGGTAAATCTGAAGACAAAAATCTGCAGAAAATCGAATAGTGTGTATGAGGCTTTAGTTTGGTATTTGCATTTGGAATCTATTGCTGAGAACCGACATCATGCATTCAACAAAGCTGTCCATGCAAGTGAAACAGGCCATTGTAAGGCTTAAATAACTAAACAAATCCATTAGAGAGATAGCAACGTTGGGAGTGGCCAAATCAACAGTTTGGTACATTCAGAGGAAAGAACGCGATGGTTAGCTCAGCAACATAAAAGGCCTGGACATCCACGGAACACAACAGTGGTGGATGATCGCAGGATCCTCTCTGTGGTAAAGAAAAACCCATTCACAACATCCAGACAAGGGAAGGACACTCCAGGAGGTGGGTGTATCATTGTCAAAGTCTACATTCAAGAGAAGATTTCACGAGAGCAAATACAGAGGGTTCACCATAAGATGCAAACCATTCATAAGCCTGCAGAATAGCAAAGCCCCCAATGAATCATGGTATGTTGAAGCTGTTTTGTGTAGTTTTCCAATTCAATCCAATGCTGCATCTGTCTCCCACCGTCTCTGCACTGAGAACCGAGCGATTTGAACATCGTCGATGGCTCGGTTCTCGCAGATCCCTGAGCAGAGAGCTTCTGCCTGTCAGTCAGCAGCTCACTACTCTGCCCCCCACCAACACTCAATGGAGCGCTGAGCTGTGGAGGGGTGGGGAGCGGCCGTCTCAGGCTCTCAGCGGCTCGCTGAGATGGGCATCAGTCCAGGCACCTGGCGGATCCAGACTTTATTGTCGTGATGCCTGGACTGATTCCAGTGATGTCAGCAGAGAGCAGACCGCTCTCTGCTGAAAATGGTTTACAGAAGTGCAAAACGAATTGCACTCCTGTAACCCATAGGAGAAGCCCAGCCAAACGAGCTCAGGCTGGACTTCTCCTTTTAAAGCTGAAAGTCTACACTTCAAATTCATTCATTTGGATTGTTTTGTTTTAATTTTATTCTGGTGGCATACAGAGCCAAAAGTATGAAAATTTGTGCCTGTTTCAAAATATATATATATTAGTGCTGTGCGTTAAACGCGATATTAACGGCGTTAACGCAAACCCATGTTAACGCCGTCAATTTTTTTTATTGCGCGATTAACGCTCGGGGTGGACGTGCAGAGTGTGCAGCGGCGCGGCTTACCTTCTCGCTGGATTCACAGGCAAGTTACTCACCTTGTCCCTGGATCCAGCGATGCCACCCCGCTGTGTGATCGAGCGGGTCCTCCTCGCTCGATTCACAGTGTCTGTGTGCCGCCGATCTCCGTTCCCTGCGATGTTACGACGCACGGGAGCGGAGAACGGCGCCAAATTCAAAAAAGTAAACAAACACAATACACACAGTATACTGTAATCTTATAGATTACAGTACTGTATGTAAAAAAATACACACCCCCCTTGTCCCTAGTGGTCTGCCCAGTGCCCTACATGTACTTTTATATAATAAAAACTATTCTTTCTCCCTGAAAACTGTAGATTGTCCAAAAGTGTCCCTTTATGTCAAAAATGGTTTTAGATCAGCTAGAAAACAGCGATCAAAATGTATGACGAATTAATCGTGAGTTAACTATGACATTAATGCGATTAATCGCGATTAAAAAATGTAATCGTTTGACAGCACTAATATATATTAGACCTAACTGTATGTGAACTGTTTTACCTGCAAAAAAAGATTTATAATTCTTTCCATCCAGTTTTCTGATTCAAACCCTTGCATAGCCAGGAAGGTGCACTAATGTAACTTTTTGTTGTCGCCTGCCTTGTGAATGGACTGTAAAAACAGCAGCATGAGATGTTTTCCCTGTGCTCTTTTCTTGTCTAAGCAGCGCCCTGTGCCTGAAAACATGTTGGCTTTGAAACGTTCTATAATAGAACAGATTTATAAATCTTCCAGTCTAATTGATGAGATCAATCTTCTAGCCATTATACTAGCGGCTATTAGAAATCCACATAATGATTTTAATGGATACATGCATGGACTTAAGGATGCGAGTTTTACTTTTTTTATGCTTTTTTTTTTTTTTTTTTACTGTTAGACTTGAAGAAGAGAAGAAGTTAATTCTCACACCATTTGAACGCAATCTAGACTTCTGGCGTCAGCTCTGGAGAGTTATTGAAAGGAGGTAATGTTAGTCTGAAATAAAAGTGCTTGATATCATGTTCTTGTAGAAGGAGGAAAAGTATATTTTCTTTGCTAACGATTCAAAGGACTACCTGTCAATTATGAACTATCCAGCTTATGAACAACTTGCTGGTATGTGATTGGTGAACAAAAACTCCAGTTTTTGCCTTTTCTTAATATAAAGATGAAGAATCCAGGTTGTCAATCACAACCATATTCTTTCTGTCAGTCGTGTCGAAGCTCTCTGCGTATCCCAGGGGATGTGGTTCGAGATAAAATTTCAGCTGAAAGTGACACTTGACTCCCCTCCAGTGATTTTTTTATTTTGTTTCCCCTTTCCTACTGGCCCTAGATTTTTTGCTAGGGTGCGTGGCGATACTTTACTTTGTGGCGAGTAGTTGTCATATATATATATATTTTTTTTTTAACGTATACTACCGTTGCGTTCATTTTGTGTCCAGGGGCTGAGGGCTTTAAAAATGTTTTATTTTTTTTTAGGTATTAAGCTTTAATAGAGGGATGATAAACCTCCTGTGTGATAGCCTGGTTTAGGTGCCAGGTTCTCTTTAAGGGGACCTCAGGAGTTCATTAGACCGCCTAATATTATCCCTGAGCTCTGCTGAAGCCAGTTGAGCACAGACTTTGCTTGATCGGTGTGACGGAACACTGCCACCCTGCCTGGTTGCTACTGTAAAACAGTGCTTCTTGCTCTCCAAATCCTTCTAGTAGACCTATTACCAGCATCGTACATAGACAAGACTTTGAGGTAAAACCAAGGGAGTGACTCTTTATTGAACAGAAATACAGGTTTTTATACACTTCAAAAGTAGGGTAGTCACCACAATAAAACCAAATGATACACAATACATCACACAATGGTTTGATAACTAGGTAAAGTTGATGCAAGGCTAATCCCTTCATGTATGAACCTTCAAGAGGATTGGCCAACAGACTGAAACAATAGGTGACTCGAATAACTTGGCAATGGGAATTCACACATGGACAATGCTTTGCTTAATCAGGGATCCCAGACTGTCCTACAACAGTCTGAGACGAAACTTATACAATGGGGTTTATTTGCTAAAGCTGGAGAGTGCAAAATCGGTCTCACTTCTGCATAGAAACCAATCAGCTTCCAGGTTTTACTGCCAGAGCTTTATTGAACAAACTGAGGTTTAGAAGCTGATTGGTTTCTCTGCAGTAGTGAGACCCCAATGTTCCAGCAGTCTGAAAAAGTGGAATTCATTTATCTTCATAGATTTCTTGAGGGCTATTGTTGATAAATATTTCTGTCCCAAATGGATCAGCTTCTCCCACCCAGTCTGCAGGAGGGCCACCATATTCCCTCTGACTATTCACCTGTATAAGATTAACATTACACCTTTCCATCCACTCCAGAAGGGAAGCTTTATTGTCCTTATTCAGAGAATAAATCCAAGCCTCGCATTCATCATATTGTTGTTCGTCATTACAGGATGATCTGCTCTCTCCATGGAATCAGAGGCTCAACTGAGCTCTTTACCGTGCTCTGGCTGGGAGAAGCAGTGGGCTATGGGCCATAATCAGTGGGTTGGAGGCAAGCCCCTGTCCCAGTTGGATCTGACACAATCTGCTTTTTCTCCAGCCAGAGCGCTCGGGGGGGGGGGGGGGGTGTTTAGTGTAAAATTGATCACTATATACCCTCCCAAATCACTTTTTACAAGAAGGCCAGCAGTTGGGGGGGGGGGGGGGGGGGTATAAACTTCTCGCTGCTAAATCCTTGGTAGTGAAAAGGTTAAAAATTCATTGTTCCCAAACCTCTTGTATGGCCAATGAATATGCAGTTGAAAGGAATTGCGGAGAAATTGTAAAGCTGAACTCCTGGATAAGCAAATGTCTAAATACAAGAAGCATGTGTATTGTTACTTTGAACCTTGGTGTGCTTTTAGTAATACTGTAGATCTGTGCAGTACTCTGGTGTGAAACTTTGCCTCTGCAGGAGCTTCCTGTAATAAACACCAGTCACCACTTCCCTTCTGTAGGGCAACTGGTCTAGTTTTCTGAAGGCAGCCTAGGTTGGGGGTGCACCACCGGTTAGGTCCCACTCACAGCTTCTCTCTGCACAAGCTGTATGCACAGCACACTGATGATGTTGCAGCTACTTTACAAATGAATATCTGGGTTTTCAAAGGCATTTGGTGTACACAAAGTTGATTTATATATTTTGTGACTATTGAGGAATATATTTAAATGTATTTGTGCTCAGAGTTCAGCTTTAATGTCAATTGGGCAAACTGTCTGTTAAGAAAGCTGCAGTGTTTGCTGAATAGCATTTTTTTGCCATATAGTTAATTTCACATGTTGCACTTTTATATTTTATTTTTATTTCTATATTTTGACCTGCTTTATTTATTAACCACTTAAGACCCGGACCATTATGCAGGTTAAGGCCCTTGCCCCTTTTTGCGATTCAGCACTGCGTCGCTTTAACTGACAAGAGCCCTCCCTTTTACTTACGGGATACCAGACTTTCCAGCAACAGGGACAAGCACACCAGCTCCAGCCGGTGGTCCTGATTGGATAGATTGATAGCAGCGCAGCTATTGGCTCCTGCTGCTGTCAATTCAATCATGCAGAGATGGGGGCAGGGCCAAGTCCTGCTATCTGTGTCAATGGGCGCAGCAGCAGGACACAGGAGAGTGCCCAAAGAAAAAGCGGCTCTCCAATGTGGCACTCAAAGAGAATCCAGGAGTGTCGCTGAGGGACCCCAGAAGTGGAGGGTGAGGGCCACTCTGCAAAACCAACTGCACAGAGGAGGCAAGTATGACATGTTTGTTCTTTAAAACAAACTATTACATATCCTTTAAGACGGCGTCGCAGGACCCAGTGTGTGACAGCAGCAGGACAGCACTGGATTTGCTGGGTGGGTATGTGAATTGTGCTTAAGACAATTCAGAAAAGATGAGGGGCAAAAAAAAATGTGGGAAGGGGGGGAAAGTTCCCTTTTACAGGGCTCTAGTCCCTATGACTTTTTCTTAAACGTGAGATTATTTTAAAATGTGTGCTGGTGCAAGTGTTCTTACTGGAAATTCGATCTGCTTTTTCTTTCTATAACAGTGATGTAGTGGTACAGATTGTGGATGCCCGAAACCCGCTGTTGTTTAGGTGCCAGGATTTGGTGAGTTAGTATCCTGGTTTGACATGCATCTTTCATTGCTTTCTGTTCACTGCAGGAACCTTACGTATTTATTTATTTCTTTTAAGCAGCTTGTTAGGCATGGATCCAGATGAGTGCTGTTACTTAAGCTTGTTTTCAATCATATGTAATTTTGAGTCTTCTACTAAAATGAAAGATTAGTTCATATTTGTTTTCAGTGTCCATCAGAATTTTGCAGAGTTTTTTTTCTTGGGTGCTCCTGTCTTAAGAGATCACTGGTATTGTTTCATTACCAAGCGTCTGAATAGAATGTCCATGTGATATTCTCCACTGTAATACAATTTTCTGTGCTTTGTTACAGAACAGAATACCTTCTCTGATTTTGCACTTGTCTAGTTGTGCAGGTCCAAAATTACAGCTATTAACATAGTTCTAGCAAATCTGAGTGTGTTCTTTAAAATGCTCAGAATGGTGGGTGGTGTTCCTTATCAAATGGAAGTTTTTGTATCAACAGTATTATAGCCTACAATTTTTCTGCGAGACACCTACAGATTTCTATGGTCGATCTCCACATACGCTCAAATCCATACTATCTACACCTCAGCAGTGTCCTAGGATAGGATATTTCTTTGTACAGTGAGGGCAAGGTATGAACCATGGTATAGGGCTTGAGGGAGTACACCCATTTGGATTGCTTTTGTGTCTGTCCCTACAGCTACACTAACCTTCACAAGGGGCACAGCAGGTCACCGTGTCAGATTGTATACTAAATTCTTTTAAATTTTTTCAGGAGCATTATGTGAAAGAAATAAGTCCTCATAAAGAAAATATCATCCTTATAAACAAGGCGGACCTGTTAACAACTGAGCAGCGTCAAGCCTGGGCAACATATTTTGAGAAGGAAGGAATTAAGGTTGTCTTCTGGTCAGCCTTGGTAGAAGCACAGAGACTTGCTGAAGTTGTCATGGTATGCTATTTGATTTTTTTTTTTTTTTTTTACATGTATGTTGCCTATTGCTTCTACAACTTATTTTCAACTCTTGTGACATGATTTTAGCTTAGCCTATTGCCTGTCACAGGACACATTTTTATCTTGTGCTGCAGGGTTTGACCGGTGGCACTGTCTGTCATACTTGCCCATTTGAGTTCAACCAGCTCACAGTTGCAGTGCATTTGTTTTTTGTTCACCGCAAAAATCCCCCTTGTTGTTCCTGTATCGGTTGGCAGTTGTAATACATTGTATTTGTGCTTGTTGCTAACATTCTGTATGCGCTTTAGCAGGGTGCTGAGCCAGAAGATGTGATGCAGGATGATGTTTCAGATGATGAAGACAGTGAGGATGAGGAAGACCGTGAGGATGAAGAAAAGTTAAGTGACACAGAAGCCCAAACTGGAGATTCTAGTCAGTACAGCTCAGATGATGAGTATGAGGACTGTGAAGATGATGAAGGCTGGCAGACCTGCTCTGAAGATGCAGAGGGGGAAAATGAAAGGATCTTACCAGACCCAGAGCCTAGAAGTACTGAACCAACAGAGGTCCATAACTATAGTCACTTAGTGCAAAGTGATGAACTGATGGAGATCTTCAAATCTATACACACAGGCAATAGGGTTAAAAAGGAACAGGTCACTATAGGACTGGTGAGCGATCTTCTTTTTTGTTTTTTATGAATTTTTTCGTGTGTGTGTGTGTGTGTGTGTGTGTGTATATATGTATATGTGTATATATATATATATATATATATATATAATGTATATATTTTTTTTTTTTTACACACAGTAATGTAAGCAGTACTATATTGTGATTGATGATCGGACTGGTGGTCAACATGAAGACAATTCAATGTGTTTTGTTTCAGAATATTAGTTTGGTGTGTGTATATAAAAAAATATTCAGTCTTTTTTTTCCTCTTTGACCATTTGACTTTTGCTGTGCTTTTACATATTCATGAAGTATCTTTTATTTGTAACAAAGAGTCAAAAACAAACTTTATGTCTTACTATTTTAATGGTCCTTTCACATGACCCTTCTGTCTGTTCATTACACAGGGTTCATTTCTGCATTGGTTGTTAGGAGTCGGCATCCTAACAACTATGGATCCTCCCTGCTATCGGAGGGGAATTCCCATCTAACAGCAGAATGTAAACCAAAAGAACTAGAAAAAATAAATTGCATAGGGGGTCCCTTATGGCGTGGGTTTCCCCCAAAAATCCTTACCAGACCCTTTATCTAAGCATGCAGGGAAGGGTACGATAGCGCCACGCCCCCCCCCCCCCCCCCCCCCCACCACCTGAACCATGGGGAGGTGCTTTGCCAGGGGAGATTTAACAAGAGGGGCCCCCAGTGTGTTTTTTTTTTTTTTTTTTTTTTTTTATCCAGTGTGGGATAATGCCAGTACATAGTTCACAAGCCCTTAACGACAAAATCCTAAGATTATTTACATAAAGATGATCTTTCACAAATGTGTCTTTTAAGGGCTCTTTTCTACAGCATGTGTTCAAAAATGAATGCATTTTGACACATTTTAAACGCAGAGCCCATATATGCTCAGATTTGCATTTTTTTTTTTATTAGTATGCATTTTTGTATGCCTTTGCACACCTTAAAGTGGTGGTTCACCTGAATTTTTTTTTAAAAGCCAGCAGCTACAAATACGGCAGCTGCTGACTTTGAAAAAATGGACACTTACCTGTCCAGGTCGACCGATGCGGAGGGGCAGGACTCCCGTGGGAGTCTATACCAGAAAGTGGTGCAAATACCTGTTTTATACAGGTATCTGCACCCCCTCCCCTCCTATAAGGTGTCAAATGTAACACCGGAGAGGGGGAGGGTTCCGAAAAGCGGAGGTACACTTTTGGGTGACCCTCCGCTTTTAAGTTTCCTGTTTTGTCACTTACTCATAAACTTTTAAAATTTATGTAGAAAGCATGTACCATACAGAGTAATATATGCATATACAATTCTATATTTGCATGCTTTAATAGAAAACAACTTAAAATTAATGTGTTCATTCCCCGACTTAGTTAGGGTAGGCGGTACACTTTGGTGGGGGTGGGTCAGCCACGCCCTGTGACCTTTGACCTCTGGGAACCCGCCTTTTGACCTTTGGGGGAGGTCCCTGTTCCAATTCCTGAGTCCTAGCCATATTCTTCAATTGGAAACCCTAACCCCCTGACCCTACCACTGAGTGAATTTTGGCCAGTTCATAAGAAACCAGATGCAATTTGATTAGTGTATGGCCGACTTTAGAGGCAGCCAGTGAAGTCAAACTATTTATGGGACAGTGAAATAATATTTTTTTTTCCTGCTAGGTGGGTTATCCCAATGTTGGCAAGAGTTCAACCATTAACACAATCCTGGGGAACAAAAAAGTTTCTGTTTCGGCAACTCCAGGACATACAAAGCACTTTCAGGTATTTGATGTGAATTCCTTTTTTAAATGACAATTCTGTAACAAAACATTCATAAGAAAAAAATACACTTTAAACCTTGTGGAACCGCATTAAATGGGGGAAATATCTTATAATGGTGGGTTATTCTGCCTGAGAGTATATATTGTGTTTATAAGTCCCAGGGATTTAGGAAGGAACCCATCTGTATGTTGCCAAACGCTATACAGAATTGCTTTGCATGGCGAGTCTTGTCTTTCTCACCATAACCTTTCCTATCATAGCAACTTTAGCAAAAAATACTTTTAAAGTGACCCAGGCGCAAACCTGGTCAACTGAAGCTCCATGGATGTGAATGGTAACTAATCAGCTTCTAGCTTTATATTTTGAAGCAACTGAACAGGCTGAAGCTGGAAGGCGATTGGTTTCTATGCATGGCTACTGCAGATTCTGTCTGCTCTAGTTTTAGTAAAACGATTGGATGATCCACAGATGGAAGCTGTTGACGTATTGGCCAAGAATAACTTTTCTAGCAAAATTGCATTTAATTCAAACCCCTTTTGTTCCTGACCTTCAGTACTGGTTAATGTGCCTTGTTCAACTCTCGATCGCTAGATCTACTGATCCTTTTTGTATGTATGTAACCTTTTTAGGGTGTTTTTTTTCCCCCCGTTTTCTTGATATGGTCAGTTTTTCATTGGCTTTAACCCTCGCTTCCCCTTCAGTTAATCACTTGCTTTTGTAGGACATGCTTAGTCTATATTTTGTCTTATTTCTGTTACTTTATATAATGTTTTGATGCAGATATTTAAGAGAACTTGAGGCCCTGTTCACACCTGAGCGTTTTAGAGCTATAAGCAGAAAAGGTCTCAACAAGCTAAATCGCATTTATTTAAATGGCCCCTATTCACATCTGAACATTCTGTTGCCTGAAGCAAAACACCTGTTGCTCAAAAAATACATGAGCTTATTTTTGGAAGATTACAAGTGTTTTTGGCCCCATAGGCTTCAATTGAAACGCCTGATTTGAGCTTAAAAGGGCTCAAATAGCAGCTCTCCACCCCTAATTCCCTCTCCTAGTGCTTTCTATTAGCTAAACAAAAACTTCTGAAGCTGTAAAATGTTTGTAAAAATGCTTTTAAAAAAAAAAAAAAATGCCCAAAAAATGCCAGTAAATTGCTGCGCTCAGGTGTGAATGGAGCCTTGGATAGACATTAATCATAAATAGTAGAAGTAGGCAAACTTCAGTCTTCCATCATGTCTCTGGGAGCCATGCTTGTGGCTGTCAGTCTTGCAATGCCTCATGGTTCTTGTAGTTCCACAACAGTTGGAGGACCAAAGTTTGCCTACCCCTGAAATGCAGTATTGCTTGCAAAGATGTGTGTGTAAATGAATGTCACTTTCTTCTGTTGTAGACACTGTATGTGGAGCCTGGCCTCTGCCTTTGTGATTGCCCAGGTCTTGTAATGCCATCCTTTGTCTCCACCAAAGCAGAGATGATATGTAGTGGTATTCTGCCAATTGACCAAATGCGAGACCACGTCCCACCAATCTCTCTCATATCCTTTAACGAACAATTCACAGCAATACTAAACTGACATTTGATTTTTTTTTTTTTTTTAATGTCCAAACTATTTTTACTTTTTTTTTATTATTATTATTATTATTATTATTATTAAAAATATCTATCTATAATATCTACCTTGTCAGTAAGGGAGTTTACAATTGTGTTTATATTTTGTATCCCTGTTCTTTTTATTTAAGCAATCTGTAGTTCCGCCATGTTACTAAGTTTATTACAGCAGTCATCAGGTCACGGTGTATGTGGATATGGCTGTCCAGTGCCTCATTAATCGTGACCTTGCATCAGACCTCTTCATAACAGGCACAGCTGTCTATTACATTCACTTTTGAGATGTGGGTGAGTTAAAGTGCTGATCACATAAGCTTGTTCATCCTGCAGCACCACCATTACCATAGCAAAGTTTATTTCCCTCAGATGCACAGACATTATTTTCGGGGTCCGTTCAAAGCTAGATGGACTGGTGTGTTACATTAACATGCGTTATGTTAATTCAGCTCCTTCAAATAAATGGGCTAGCAACGGACCAAAACTCAGGAAAACACTGACATGCAACATTTTTTTTGCAATACAACATATGGTAGTGTTTTAACGGTGTGCTGTAATGTATGTACATTCGCTTGGTCTATTAGGTGGCCATTATAAACCAATGGCACTGACTGAATTTGTATTGGTAAATCCTCTTTATCTCAATAAAAAAAAAATGTAAATGTCACTTACAAATTGTGTGCAGAAACTTGTAAATGTTTCCCTCTAGCCACCGGGGACATCCCCCAAGTTTGTGTCTCTGACTTGTGACAGGTGGAAAAGCAAGAGCTTAAATGTGCACAAGAGCCATATCTGTCATAGTGGTGTTACAATCTGTTTCATATTCCCTCTTTATATAGATCAGCAGTCTTAATTAAAAAGACTGATTAATTGGTAGAGTAGTGCTATTTTTGTAGGTAGTCTGGTAGAAGTTTACCACTGCAAAGGGTATACCCACCTGGTGCCTTGTAGCGAAATCATGAAAGGAGCACTTTACTTTACGGCCCCCTTCACACTGAGTGGATCCGTTTGACAGACTCCGCTTGCTTAGCGTGGATTGATCTGCTAAGCAGGCGGATGACGGGTCTGTCTCTGCTCACTGTGCTGAGAGTCCCGCTCTCATCTATGGGAAGAGTGGATGAAAACGCCTGTCCATTTTCATCCGATCCTCCTGACAGATGGAAAAATAGGACCACCATTTGGTGGACCGGATCGGATAGCAGTGGGTGTCGGACACGTCACCGCTAACATCCACTGCCCCATAGCGGTGAATGGAGCGTCCAATCAGGTCTGCCTGAAAAACTTGCAGGCAGACCTGATTGGACAGCTCATGTGAAAGAGCCCCTACACTAAAAAATACACATTGCAGTTGGGGTGTGTTAGTGTCGTTTAGGTTAATAAAGGAATATGCATTAAATGGCATTTTTGGTTTGTGGTGCTCAGATGAAGTATAGTTCCACTTTAAGAGTTGATCAGGGAAAAATAGATGGTGTGAAGCTCACCTAAATGCAGCAGCTCCTAAGCTCTGTACATTGACACATAGGCTTATTTTAGGAGCTCTGGCAAACAAACGCCCAAAAGCTCCTAATTTGAAGTTTAGGAGTTGCTAGTGTAAATGAAGGCTTAATGATCCAAAATGCTCAACAAACACAATCCCATGCTTTTAATTTGTGCCTGTTTAGGAATGAGAAATAAGGTGTCTGAAGCTCAAAAGGGTAAATAAGCTACCTTTTGAAGCAGAATCTAACATTTTTAGCCCCATAAACTTCCAATGGAGTATATGGAAAATTAGTTTTTTTAAGCCTATATAACAATTTCCGCCTGTTCCTAGTAACTAGCTTTCCATTGGCTAAAGCAAAAATGCTCCAACCTGAATGTCTGAAAAAACTGTTCCAAATTTGCCTGTAAATATTCATGCGTGAATGTAGAGTTTTGTTGTGATGCTTGAGAATAAATTGCTTCACGTATAATAATAGTAATATCATACAGGATTTATATAGCGCCGACAGTTTACGCAACGCTTTACAATATAAGATATATGCAGCTAGAGAGGTCAGGGATGGTTTGTTTTAAATCTTTTTGCTACTTAAATATGTGAATACTTTACAGTCCATAGTCTGGACACCGGTGCACTTTATTTTGACAGCCTTGGCCCATCTCCTGTAAGAGACTTTGTTTCTAATATGGCTTTTTTAGGGAAACTCATTATTGTGGATTTCAATTTATGGCCGTCATTAAAGACTATTATATTTTTCATTGTATTTCTTCAAGGTACTCCATTTTTAGTAATCATAAAATATGGTAATCATTATATAACATTATACAGTGGATATAAAAAGTTTACACACTCCTGTTAAAATGTCAGGTTTCTGTGATGTAAAAAAAGAGAGACAAAACAAAATCATTTTTGGAACTTTTCCCACCTTTTAATGTGATCTATTAACTGTACAACTGAATTGAAAAACAAACTGAAATCTTTTGAGGAGAGTAAAAATAAACTCAAATATTGTGGTAGCAAAGGTGTGCAAACCCTTTTTATAACTGGGGATGTCGCTGTGTTCAGAATTAAGCAATTGCATTCAAACTCATGTTAAATAGTAGTCGGTACACACCATCATTTAAAGTGCCTCCCACTTCAGCTGTTCTAGTAGGTCTTTCCTGATATTTTCTTAGTTCAGGGCTTGACAAAATCCGTGCGCCAGGTCAATTGCCAGGTCAATTACCAGCCGTCGCGGGCCCGCGCGATCGCGAGGTGGGGGCGCACCAGGCCCACGACGGCCGGTAATTGAGGCCGCGGCCTTGTGAAGTCCCAAGCTTCCTTCTGTGACCTGGCGCCATCTGGTGGTGGCCGTTGGCATTACAAGTAAAACGGCAGTTCTAATGTGTAATTTTTCACTGTTTTCACTGCCATCTCCTTCCCTCTTATTAGAACCCCCAAACATTTTATATATTTTTTTTATTGTAACACCCTAGAGAATAAAATGGCGATCGTTGCAATACTTTGTCACGCCGTATTTGTGCGGCGGTCTTACAAGCGCACTTTTTTTTTTGGGAAAAAATATTTTTTTTTTTATTAAATAAGACCACAGTAAAGTTATCCCAATTTTTTTTTTTTATATTGTGAAAGATAATGTTACGCCAAGTAAATTGATACCCAACATGTCACGCTTCAAAATTGCGTCCGCTCGTGGAATGCCGACAAACTTTTTACCCTTTTAAATTCTCCATAGGCGACGTTTAAAAAATTCTACAGGATGCATGTTTTGAGTTACAGAGGAGGACAAGAGCTAGAATTATTGCTCTCACTCGAACGATCGCGGCGATATCTCACATGTGTGGTTTACATATGCGGGCGCTCCTAACTTTTTTAGCTGGCTCCTAGATTCCAAGCGAATTTGTCAAACCCTGTCTTAGTTGCATTCCTACAGCAAATGCCATGGTCCGCAGAGAGCATCAGAGGTATCGGTCAGGAGAAGGGTACAAAAGAATTTTCAAGGCATTAGATATACCATGGAACACAGTAAAGACAGTCATCATCAAGTGGAGAAAATATGGCACAACAGTGATATTACCAAAAAACGGGATGGCCCTCCAAAATTGATGAGAAGAAAACGGGTCAGGCAGACTGCCAAGAGGCCTACAGCAACATTAAAGGTGCTGCAGGAATATCTAGCAATGTATGTGACAACAATCTCCCGTATTCTTCATTTGTCTGGACTATGGGGTAGAGTGGGAAGACTGAAGCCTTTTCTTACCAAGAAAAACATCCAAGTCTGGCTTGATTTTGCAAAAACACATCTGAAGTTTCCCAAAAGCATGTGGGAAAATGTGTTATGGTCTGATGAAACCAAGGTTGAACTTTTTGGCCATAATTCCAAAAGATATGTTTGGTGCAAAAACACTGCACATTACCAAAAGAACACCATACCCACAGTGAAGCATGGTGGTGGCAACATCATGCTTTGGGGCTGTTTTTTCTTCAACTGGAACAGGAGTCAAGGTAGAGGGAATTATAAACAGTTCCAAATACCAGTCAATATTGGCACAAAACCTTCAGGCTTCTGCTAGAAAGCTTAACACGAAGAGCAACTTCATCTCTCAGCATGACAATGACCCAAAACATACATCCAAATCAACAAAGGAATGGCTTCACCAGAAGAAGACTGAAGTTTTGGCATGGCCCAGACCTGAATTCAATTGAAAATCTGTGGGGTGATCTGAAGGGGGCTGTGTACAGGAGATGCCCTCGCAATGACAGATTTGGAGTGTTTTGTCAAGATGTGCCATGCTGATAGACTCATTCCCAAAAAGACTGATTGCTGTAATAAAATCAAAAGGTGCTTTAGCAAAGTTTTTTTTTAAATTTTAAGGATGTGCACACGTATGCAACATTATTATATATATATATATATATATATATATATATATAATTGTTACTTCCACCTAAAAGATTTCAGTTTGTTTAACTGAGTTATACAATTTATAGGTCACATTAAAGGTGGGAAAAAGTTCTGAAATGATTTATCATTTTTTTTTTTATTTATTTTTTTACTTTTACATTATAGAAACCTGGCATTTTACCTGGGGTGTATAGTCTTTTATATCCACTGTACCTTGGGTTATGTATTTGCATATGCTGTTTAGCTATGGCTGCACCATAATTATTTTTAACTCTTCGTTGGTTTTGTTATACACTTCCTGTTTATTGAGGTCTAGTATTTCTTAACTAACATACATTGCACAGCGAATCCCACGCTACGTATTTGAGGCCATTTATGGGATCAATATTATCAGACCTAGGGAAGATGAAGATCAGGATCGTGCTCCATCCTCAGAAGAGCTGCTCTTTGCTTATGGCTGTAAGTTACAACTTTAGTTCAGCAGGCTGAGTTACTGTTTTTATAACGAGGGGATGCGTGCTGTAAGTAAAGCTCTTGCTTGCAAATGTTTCTTCAAGCTAAAATGTTTTTGAAAGTCTGTCCATAAATCTAGTGTTTTAGAGCTGACCATAATTTTCTGTAATGCCCCGTACACTTTATCGGATCTTCCGTCGGAAAAACCTTTTGGATGGTTTTTCCAACGGAATTCCGCTCAAGCTTGCCTCGCATACACACGGTCACAAGTTCTCTGAACTTTCAACCGCCAAGAACTCGGTGACGTACAACACTACGACGAGCCGAGAAAATGAAGTTCAATGCTTCCGAGCATGCGTCAAATTGTTTTCGAGCATGCGTCGGAATTGCCGCAGACGATCGGAAAAATTGAGAAATTCCCGACAGCAAAAGTCTGATGGGAGCATACACATGGTCGGAATTTACGTTCAAAAGCTCACATCAGACTTTTGCTGTCGGAAAATCCGATCGTGTGTATTTTCTAGAACAGATAATCTCATTCCCTGTAGCATCTCTTTATCCCCTGATAAATGGAAAGTCAAGGGGAGATTTTACTTCTATGGGGGCTATACTCTTCTAGCCGATAAAGTGTTTAGAATTAATAGAAGAATCTTTTGTATGTGAGATAAGGTAAAGAACCATCCAAAAGTCTGGCAAGCATTGGCTTTAAATACACATGGACATCAGAAGACTTGCCATTTCCTTATGCAGGCCATACGTGATTCATGTTCTCGTTGAACCAGTGGATTGAACGAAAGAAAATTGATTGATTTCCCCCAACCACACATTCAAGTAGATATGGGGGGGGGGGGCGGGGGAATCCCTCCCCCAGGCCTATTATATTCTAACAGTGGGGAGGCTTCCTCACTGTCGGAATACACTCATCAACACTGCTGGTGGCACTGATCAAGCAAAGATTTTCCAATAGGCTGGTTATACAGAAGTTGATCAAGAGATCTGTGCAACCAGCTTGCCCATAGATGGGTTGAAATTTGACAATCCCTGCTGAACTGGCCAAGTTTTGAACGATCTATGGTCGGCTTTACTTTCAATCTTCTCTTTTGTTTTAACAGGCACATTCCTCTTATTTGAGCATGTCTGCTTATGTAGCTACTTGATGATAGGCAAGCCTGAAGGATGTCTATTTTAATGTTCTTTCAAAAGAACCCACTCCTCTTTTTAAACCTTCTAGTGCAGATTTACTTCATGTAGATGGGCAGAACTGATAAATCTGATATATACTAGTAATGGAAATGTGTTCTTGCAGATATGAGGGGATTCATGACCGCGCACGGACAGCCGGATCAGCCAAGGTCTTCGCGATACATATTGAAGGACTATGTCAGTGTACGTTTCTCACGTTTTTATTAGAAGCCTTAAAATACAATTCAGGAACATAATATTTCTCTGGACCATTTTTAAACATTGTATTTTTATTTTAGGGCAAGCTTCTGTATTGTCACTCTCCTCCTGGGATAAATGCATGTGATTTCCAGCCTCAGCACACAGCGTATCAGGAAAGAAATATGGCATGTGATGGAGCCGAGACAGGAGCTCACAACAGCAAGAAAGTCAAACACATTGAAAACGTAGTAGACACAAACTTTTTCCATCAGGTATGGTTCATAAATCTCTATCTTCTCTTCACTTTTACAGAAATGTTTGGTTTTAGCATTTTAGATAGACGAGCGGAGCAGTTACAATGAAAATGGTTTAATTGCTGCACAGTGATAAACAAGTATTTAGTTATGACATAAAATGTGTGGTATACCTGGCTTCTTACAACCTGCATGCTTTTAGCATGAACGTTGGCTTGTATAACCCTGCATATAATGTTGGTAATTACACTCCCTACCTCCTTTCTTTTAATTTTAGGATAGTGCAGACCTTCTCTTGTCTATCACTGCAAAGAAATAAGTTGGCCAAAAAATGAATATATTTGATCTTAAAATATTTTTTGTAGCACAGCTGGAGCCCTGCACCAATTCCCTTTACTGTGGACCAATTGCAGATCCACATTACTAAAGCTCTGCAGCTTTGGTTAGCCCAAGGAATTTAAAAGCAAGCCTCAAAGGTGCCTTAAACCTAACTTTGTTGATCTCATGTTATAGCTTTGACATCCTGCATTCCTTCCTGCAATTTGCTGTGCCTCTATGACCAGAACAGGGGTGATCACTGAGAAGGTTCCCAGCAAACATGTACTGATAATTATGAAGGATTTTAATGCTAATCTTTTTGGCAAGTGCTGGATTCTGTACTTTGAGTCAGTGACTGGTAGCAACCATTGCAGCACGCTGCAGTAAAATGTGAACACCGGAGCTGCATGATTGTTCTGGGTCAGTGACTCAAAGTATTCAATATATTGGGTCAATATGGTGATCAATAAGAATTCTTACAAGGAGTGCTTGGCAATGGCATCCTGCCCATATCATTAAAGTAAAAGGTCATGAAATGGTCACTTTTCCTAAAATACAGTTTATGTATAGCTGAACGAAGAATGACCCTTTATGTCTAGAAGTCAGTTGATTGGCTAATATGAAAATGTTGGAAATCAGACTAATTGTTCATATTATCCTGTAGTGACTTCCCTTTTCTTTTTTTTTCATTTGCAGGCAAATGTCCGTGCTCTGACCAAAGGTGTGCAATGTGTGATGGGGTACAAGCCGGGCAGTGGCCCTATGCCATTAACTACAGCCAGCGCAGAAAGTATGTCAGGAAAGCCTTGGAAAAAGCATGGAAATAAAAACAAGAAGGAAAAAGTACGGCGGCTTAACAAGCACCTGGATGCTTGACCGTGTATAAAGGAACTCTGAATAACTCTGAACTCTACACTTTTAATTTTGCCAACCAAATTTGACTGATATTTTAAATATTTGAAAACAAATTTCAACTTGTGTATATACGCTATTCCTCTGTATGACCTATTTCTACAGCAATCGTGACCATGCTACCTTGTGGATAAATTATTCAACAGTTGTTTTGTCAGCAGTGACATAAAATTTCATATTTGGTCCTATTTTCTAGAAGAAACTAGTCCTTTAATTTTCCTTTTTTAATATTGCTGTTCATAAAAATATACAGGTAACACTTGATATATAGAGGGCTGGGGAAAAGATGGTTAATGCATCTGCTATAATACAACCCCAATTTCAAAAAAGTTGGGATGTTGTGTAAAATCTACATAAAAACAGAATGCAATGATTTGCAAATTTCATAAATCCATATTTTATTCACAGTAGAAAATGTATTAAATGTTTAAAGTGAGAAAACGTACACCATTTAGAAAAAAAACAATTTTTAAATTGATGGCAGCAACATGTCTCAAAGTTTGTACAGGGCCATGTTTACCCTGGTGTAGCATCCCCTCTTCTTTTAAACAATACTCAGTAAATGTCCAGGAACTATGGAGACTAGATGCCGGAGGTTTGGAAGAGGAATGTTCCAGTCTTGTCTGATATAGGATTCTAACTGCTCAACATTCCTGGGTGGTCTTTGTTGTGTTTTTTGTTTCAAGATGTAAACCAAATAAATCGGTTGGTAAAAAAAGGTCAGGACTGCAGGCAGGCCAGTTAAGCCCCCGGACTCTTTTACTTTGCAGCGATTCTGTTGAAATGGATGCAATATACAGTTTAGCATTGTCCTGCTGAAATATGCAAGGCCTTCCCTGAAATCCATTGTCTGGATGGGAGCATATGCTGCTTTAAAACCTGAATATATCGTTTCAGCATTGATGGTGCCTTTCCAGATGGGCAAGCTGCTTGTTCCATACAAACTAATGCACCCCTAAGCAACGAGAGATGCGTTTTTAACGGAGCGCTGCTAACAATCCAGAAGGTCCCTATCCTCTTTAGTCCGGAGGGTGCAGAGCCCGTGGTTGCCAAAAAGAATGTCAAATTTTCATTTGTCTGACTACAGAACCGTTTTCCACTTTGCAACAGACCATTTTAAAGAGCTTTGGCCTATAGACCGCAGCAGTTTTGGATATGGCTTACAAAGGTGTGTTTGCATCACCCATAACGGGTGTCCTACGCTTGTGGATGTTGCTGTATTATGTAAAAATATTTGTTTAGTTTTTTTTTTTACATTTTAGAATGGGGTATCTCCAGGTTGAGCAGAATTTTAAAGGGTGCCTTGACTGAAAAAAGGTTGAGTAACACTGCTGTAGATGGTGGTGATATATTTAATATACTGTGTGAATGAGCCCTATGAAGCTGGAAATCTGGTCATCGCTGCATCAACCATAGAGCGGAAAGGCACATTTCACTGCTGCCTCTCAGTACATTATCATTCAGTAGATGACTGTACATGAGGGAAGTGTGAGGTGCTTATCAAAAATATGATATGAAGGTTAGGGCTGCTTTTTTTTTTTTGTTGTTATATATATTCACTGTAATACAGGTTGAGTTCTGTCCCCATGGCAACCGGAAAATCACATGCTACCTCTCCTCCAATCACTGTCCAATATCCCCATACTACCTCTACCCCACCCAGCGAATCGGAAAGTGGCAAGGAAGAATCCCCACACACATTCTGTCCTGGGACAGAGGTGCTAGAGGTAGTGGGCAGGGCTTGTCAGCTACTGTGAAATCAGGAGAGGCAGGACGAAACTGAGCTGCCAGGGCGTTCGATTAGGGCCCACACTGTGCCTGCCCAGTGCCTTATTAACGCCCAAGCCTACTTTCACACTGATCTGCAGCAAAACCGATTTTACAGTATTTGTGATGTGTTTTTTCACAGAACATGTGACAAAAAATGTGTTTTCAATAGGGTGGTGCATGTGTTTTGTTTTTTTCGCACCAATCATGCGGCAAAAATACAGTAAGCAGGCTTTTTTACACCGGAACAGAAGCAAAACGCTCCAGTGTGAACACATACGTAGAATTTAAAGGGAAGCATTTTTCTTGAGATTTTCTGGCCCTCTTTTTTTTTTATGTAACGTAAAAGCACTTCAAAAACTCCTCCGTGTGAAAGCAGCCTAATTTGAAGTCCACTAGCACCTGCCCTGCGTCTTATTGGCGCCTTACTTGGGCTTCACCAGTGCCTGTCCTGCCCCCCCCCTTTGGCACCTAACTTGTTCCTTTTCTCTTCACTGTGACTGACAAGTCACCTCTTGTAGCCAAGAGCTAAACCCTGAACAGAACATGGGCAGGAATTATGCCTTTGCCACTTCTTGATTGGCTATCTCTGGCCAGAAAAGCAGAAGACACTGGTTCGGAGAGTCGGACTCCTCCCTCTTACCCACCAGCACCTAACGTCTAGCCGCCCAGTGAATCAGAAAGCGGCAAGGCAGACTCCCCACTAATATTCTGTCCTGGGGTAGAGGTGTGGGGTGGGGTTTATCAGCTACTCTGAAAATGGCAGAGGTAGGATGGGGAACAAGAGGCGAAAGTAAGACTGGACTGAGCTAAAAGGGTGCGCCGTTGCCACCCAGGCTGTGCCGCCCAGCGCCTTAACACCTAACTTGGGCTCCACTAGCGCCCGCCCTGCGCCCCTTTAGTGCCTAACTTGAGGTCCTATTAGCGCCTAACTTGCGT
The DNA here is from genome assembly GCF_905171775.1 of Rana temporaria. Taxonomy (NCBI): domain Eukaryota; kingdom Metazoa; phylum Chordata; class Amphibia; order Anura; family Ranidae; genus Rana; species Rana temporaria. The sequence goes on from NC_053492.1 coordinate 185,741,178, forward strand.
TCTCCCTATTAGAGCCTACTTTGTTCCTTTACTCTTCACTGTAGCGGACAGCCGAGGGATGCACCCAAAACAGAACATGGGCAGGGATTATAACTTTGCTGCTTCCTGATTTGGCTATCTCTGTGTCATCAGGTTTGCTGGCCAGGACTGGAGATTCGGGGCCCTCCCTCTCATCCACTAGGTGTGTGGTGTAGTTTGTGGGTGAATTGTTGAGCAGTGAGGTAGATGGTGATGTGAAGCGATGGCCAAGTGCTGTACTGTCACCTCAGAGAGCCCATGTACCATATGGTTGTATTTATGCCATTATTGGAGTAATGGTAATCTAGGACAACCAATCACATCTCGCAGCAATATGGTTACGGCATTGTGTAGCCCCATGCACTTTCCTCAGGAGGTTACTTTAAAGTAAGTGACTTTTTTTTTTTCATGTATTTTATGTATCGATGTATTTGGCTGCCTGGGGAAGTGTTCACTTTGGGGCTCATTCATATCATCCCAGATGCATTGACCAGGCAAATTGCTTTATGTCCGCTGCACTGCGTTTGTGTGCGTTGGCAAAAATAGGACAGATTGCATACTTTTATGCAGAACATTGCTTGGAGTTGTATGACATTTCATTCAATAAAAATAAATAAAGAGGTAAACCGTGTGATGTGTTGTACTAATGCCTCGCACACCCTCTTGTCCCAAAGACACAAGTTGAGGGGAATGTCCTGAGGCCTATGGCGTTCTGTGCATTTGCCCTGATTGCACAGGGTCATCGCTGGTTGCAGCGCGTTGTTGATTTTGACAGGTTGCCTGTGGCGGAGCTGGATGCTGCACCGGTCCACACAAAAACACTGGAAGGGGCAAATTGCAATCCTAGACAGCCCTGTGTAAGTTGGTAAGCTTCCACTGCATTGCTAGTTGGATTTTCCATCTTTTTCTATCCCGCTGATAATGCCAGCACACATACAGAGGGTAAATCTGCCAGGCTGGGACATTGGCGATAGTATGACCTATGGTGGTAATGTCACTTTTGTTAGTTGTTTAAATGTTATTTTTCCAGCATTTTTTTCTGGTAAAAATAAAAAGAGTAGTGGGGTTCTAAAGCCAGCCATACTTGCATCAAAATTTAGGTGGTTCAGTGGGACTGGAGAAATTTGTGGCCACTGGTTGAACAGAAGTTGATCTACCGGTTGACATCTGTGCAACCGCCCTGTCTGTATATTTCCCCTCAATCTGTACCGCAGGCAAATAGGCTGCAGTGCTGATCAGTGTATTCTGACAGCACATGTCAGAATACAATAGCTCAGTGGGGAGGATTCCCCTGGACGTTTGGCTGGGGGAGGGTCAGTTTTTTCATTCAACCTACTGTTTGGCCATCCGAAGGCCTCATGCACTCAATGCTCTTGATGCTTTTTCCTTTTACACGAGTTTAGCAGCATAAAAAAATGGGCATTAATGTGTGCACACAAGTGTTAGAGCGTTCCTGCGTCTGGTGTTAATACATTCTATTACCCATAATTCTGCCCATTGGAATGCATTAATGCAGAAACTCGCCTAACATTTTTGTATGCGCAAAAGCTCCTCTCCTGAATGCACTTGTGATGTGTTTTTTTTTTTCTGTCTGTATAGTCCCCTGCCACTTAGCTCCTGAAAAAGTCCACAACAGGGTTTGCACATCGGCATGGGCTCTGATATGCCGGCAGCAATTAACAGGTTCCCGGTGGAGGGGGCGTGTCCCCTTCTGCCTTGACATTTAAACCCTCCCACTGACCAGGGCTTCTCCGAGACATAGATGGGGATTGGTCGGCAGCTGCTGTCTTTTATACACAGCTGTCACTGGGTGTTCCACCCCCTTTTGTAGCTGCCGCCACATCTATTTGCATATATACACACAGTGCAAGTAAGGGAGGGTTATAACCTGTCAGGGTTCTTTTACCATCTGTGTACACTTCCTGTCCCATAGTCAAAACAGGAAGTGAGAGGAAATCCCCTGCAAATTATAGAAATTCCTTGGGGACTTCCAGGTCCCCAGAACTAGTGTCCCTAATGCAGTGTTTCTCAATTCCAGTCCTCAGGCCCCCCCAACAGGTCAGGTTTTCAGGATTTCCCTCAGATGAAAAGGCTGTGGTGATTACTAAGGCAGTGAAACTGATCAAATCACCTGTGCAAAATAATGGAAATCCTGAAAACCTGACCTGTTGGGGGGGCCTGAGGACTGGAATTGAGAAACACTGCCCTAATGGAAGATTTCCCCTATATTACTTTTCTTGGGACAGTCCAAAATTTGGGATTTTCTTTTACTTTCAATGTTAATGGTATATAGGACAAATGGAGATTGTGACTCCTTAATGGGGGCACAGACGGCAATAAAAACTGACAGGTGTTTTAATCCATCTCCACTATATCCAATACTAAAAACAAAGTGTTTAATATTTTGCATTCTTCTTTGGAGTCAGCAGGTGGAGCTGGTCTTCATTTTATGTTTTACAGACTGCTTTCCTTTTTAAACAAGCTAATGTTTTTACAGTACTTAAGAGGTTGTAAAGGTACAATATTTTTTCCTAAATAGCTCCTTTTACCTTAGTGCAGTCCTCCTTCACTTACCTCATTCTTTCATTTTGCTTTTAAATGTCCTTATTTCTTCTGAGAAATCCTCACTTCCTGTTCTTCTGTCTGTAACTCCACACAGTAATGCGAGGCTTTCTTCCTGGTGTGAAGTGTCGTGCTCGTCCCCTCCCTTGGACTACAGGAGAGTCAGGACACCCACTAACACACAGCTCCTTTCTCTATCTGCAACATGGAGAGCGACCTGACTCTCCTGTAGTCCAAGGGAGGGGGTGAGCACAACACTCCCCACCACACCAGGGAGAAAGCCTTGCATTACTGTGTGTAGTTATAGACAGAAGAACAGGAAGTGAGGATTTCTCAGAAGAAATAAGGACATTTAAATGCAAAATGGAAGGATGAGGTAAGTGAAGGAGGACTGCACTAAGGTAAAGGAAGCTATTTAGGAAATAAAAAAATGTACCTTTACAACCCCTTGTAATGCTCATCCTATATCATCCGAGGACACAATAGATGAAGCTCATTATTATAATAAATTAGCATTTTATTTTTTTCATCTCAGCTTTTATTGAATGTTTTATTATAAGGCATTTACTGCAGGCTCTGGTATTGGGTTCTAATCTCTACAGGCTCTAAAAATCATTACAATAGTCCTTCCTTTCTGCAGCAAATTCATTGGTACCCTTAAAAACACAAAAACAAAAATAGTTTTCTATGAAATAACTGGAAACTAACCAAGACAATTGGCATCCATCATAGTTTGTTCTATATTTTATAAATATAGAGCCCATTGCTATAATGGAGCGTTTTGAATAGAAATCGGGCACCAGTCACTTTCGGTCTTTTTATTTTTTTGTACTTTATATGTTTATTTGTTTTTTTTCTTTTCTTTACATAAAACAGCATATGGAAAGGCACAGGGCAAATACTCTGCCAAAAACAAACATGAATACAATCCTCTTGACAAAAAAAATACATACATATTCGCTCTGGACCCTCCCATAAACTCCCTCACTAAATCTTCCCACTCTAACCCTTTTCTTAGTCATCACTCTCTCTCTCACAGAGAGACAAGTGATGCATCTGCCCTTTCCCAGCTCCCCCCCCCCCCTCAAAAGACGAGAGAAAAAAAAGATAAAAGAGGGGGAGAGAGAAGGGGAACCCCATCCTCTCCCTCCATTAAACCACAATTCATAACAGGAAAGTCGGTTTATCCTTCATATTATATTTTACATTATAATTCCCTGCGCGTATCCGATTCTTCATTTATCAGGTTCAGTCATTAATCTTTTCCCCTCATCTGAATTTTTAAACAAATTCCAGCTCTTCCACGTTTCTTTGTATAGTTAATTTTTACCCTTCGCTGAGAGAACTAGGTCTTCGGTCTTTTTAAAGCTTTAACCGCTTAAGGACTGCCACACGCAGATTTCCATTGACAGAATGGCACAGACAGGCAAATGGGTGTACAGGTACGGTCCCTTTAATTTGCCACCATGTGGTCACGAGCTCCGTGCCGGTGGACTCGATGTCCCGCGATCGGGTCACAGAGCTGAAGAACGGGGAGATGTCAGTGTAAACACAACATCTCCCCGTTCTTCCTAGTGACATGTCACTGATCGCTGCTCCCGATGAGAGGGAGCATTCAATCAATGATGTGTCACTCGTAGCCACGACCCCTAACAGTTGGAATCACTCTCTAGGACACACTTAACCCCCTTCAGAACCCCTATGGGTTAACCCCTTCACTGCCAGTGTAATTTTTTACAGTAATCGGTGCATTTTTATAGCACTGATCGCTGTAAAAAGATGATCCCAAAATGGTGTCAAAAGTGTCCGCCATAATCACAATAAAAATTGCTGATAGCTGACATTAGTAAAAAAAAATTTTTTGGAGGTAGGACACAAGTCGGTTTATGTCTGCCACTACTTGGACGTGAATGGAGGGTCCAATTGGTCAGACTGACCGTGTGAAAGGGGCCCAAGACTGATGCGCTGCGGTTTAACCTGCACCGCGGGTGCAACGCAGTTTACCTTTTAGCTTTCATGCACTTTGCAATAGACTTCTATAATATTCTGCAGGTGTGATGCACTTTCACAAAGCTCACTAAACTTGCCGGTCATAACAGAAGCCTATGGCTCAGTGCAGGTAACCCGCAGGTAAACTGCTCTGCACCTACAGATCAGTTTTAAAGCAGCCCAGTTACCACTGCAGAAAAGATATGCCCATATATACACTGATTTTAGTAATAAACTGACCTTAAGCCCTGGTTCACACTGGGCTGCGGGAGTGAAGCCGTGCGAGTTCAGCTGAACTCGCACGATTTCACTCCCGCCGGCAGTCCCGATTTCGGCCGCGATTTAAGAGACATCTGTGCAGGTTTCTGCACAGATGTCTATGTAAATCGCGGCCCGAAATCGCAAAAAGTAGTACAAGAACTACTTTTTGAAATCGGTGCAGCGCCGCAGATGCGGCGTCGCACCGATTAGGACAGCGCCATTGCCGACAATTGGCGGCATTTGAGATGCGATTTCACATGTGAAATCGCATCTCAAATCGAATGAAATCGCACCCAGTGTGAACCTGGGCTAAATAACAGTATACTATTCCATTCCAGAGCAGGAGATTGCGGGCCACATCAGAGGGCCCTGCGGACTACTGGTTGGGCACCCCTGGGTTAGAAGCTCATTGGTTTCTCAGCTCAGCCAAAAACTAAATTTACATTATAGCCCCAGTTTAGGATGGGGGGGGGGGGGGCTACATTAAAATCAGATTTTGACTCATCGCAATATTTAAAATAAAACAAATAAATTACATGGACAAAAATCATGGGTCCCTAAACCTAACATTTTGTTGCACAACCTTTAGAGGCAATCCCTGCAAACTGTAGCTCCGAGTGAAACTTAGCCCATGAATAAGTAGTTTGGCCCACTCTTGAGCAAAAAAGCTGAAGTGATGGGCACCATACACTTTTTGAATGCAGAGATTTATTGTCTCTTGAACAAGAACCGTGGGAGAGAGGGTTAGGGCCAGGACACCCTTAAGTAGATGCAATGGTAATTGGCAGACTCCGAGACTGCTATCGGTAGACAGCTGTACAGTGGAATGCCTCCAGCCAGATACCACTTCTGTATAGGTAGGACCGCTGTCTCCTATGGCAACAAATCTGGTAACAGTCACTAACGGTAGTTGTACCTAACTATTGGTAACACAGAATAGTTCTCCTCACACGCTACAGTCTCTCACTGTAGGTCTTCACTCACTAAGCTCCCAGTTTCTCACTAGACTCTCAAACCCAATCGCCACTGGATCTCCTGAGCTCTTCCATTACCTTCTTCAAGCGTCACCCTCTGCTGACCAGCTAGGTCCCTGGCTTGGCACTCTCAGATCCTCCTTACCCTCTGCTCACCCGCTAGGTCCCTAGCTTGGCACTCACTGATGCTCCTCAAGGGTCACCTCTGCTGTCCCGCTGGGTCACTGGTTTGGCACTTGCTGAAGTTTTCCCACTTCTTCACCATCCCCGGATGGTGAGAAGAGTGCTCTGGTACTGGCTCCAGCTTACTCACAATAGTCTCTGGTAACAAGGTGAATGGTTCCTTAGTGGTAACAGCTTCCCCTCTACCTCTGACCACAACTGGTTCCCCCTTCTGGCTGAACCTTTAATCTCGGTGGGACTACAATCCTGCAGTCCCAACCACGTGCTGCTTCTCCTGCTTCTGGATAGGCCTCAGGCTTACGGCCTAGCAGCCGGGAAGGCATAACACACATCCACCCAGACAGAACCCCGATCACCTGACTCCACCCAAATAAATAGGCTCTGCCAGCAGAACAGGGGACCAAAAAAAAACCCTGCCAATCTGAACACAAGCTGTCTGTGGCCGTGCAGCTGCTCCTGCATGGCTGTCAAATTATGACACCTGACTGTATCCGTCCAGCCGCCACGTCTGCATCCACCTCTATAGGCTGTCTGCACACAGTTCAGGGTGGATGCAGATACTAAATCAGCCTTTCTCAAACTTTTCTACAGAGGAACTCTTGAAATAACTTTCCAATCTCAGGGAACTTCTGCTAAAACTTACTATATCTGGAATTCATGATACATTAGCATAGGTGTGTACAGCCTATGGCATTAGGGTGTGCACTCCAAAGTTCAAACACATAAGTGTGTATATATACTGACAGTGTCACTAGAGCAGTGGACGGTGTCAGTAAAAAATGTTTTTATTATTATTTCTTTTCCCTACAATTTAGAAACCCCATTTGGTGAAATGTCAGGGGTCTAAATAAGGGGAATCTGTGCCACATGGGGTTATTAGGGTGTACATTAGTGTGAATTGGTTAGGGGGAAGAATACTCCTTAGACTTGTGGTCATTGGGAAGAATTACCCCCTTTAAGATAGCTAAGGTCAAAGATGTCAGTGGGAACTTATCAACAAAAATTGCTCATTGCTCAAGGAACCCCTAGCAACCTCTGGAGGAACCCTGGTTGAGAAGCCATGCGCTTTATTAAAGGCAGCCTGCGGGCAGGACAGGTGCCAGGGCTCGTCTGAATGAGGCCTGATTGTTCAGTTCTAGAAGTTCCTGATGTCAGTGCTTTCCTTTTTAATGTACAATAAGTGTAGGACAACAATATAATAATCGTCAAGTTAGATTGTCAGATCCTTTTAGATACAGCTTACTCAATAAAGCAGTGCAGTCGCTACTAATCAGAATCTACTTTGCACTGGTCTGACAACAGTAAAGTGAATTCTGATCAGCTAGTCCCTCTGCTTTCCTATTAAAAACTGACCACACTAAGCAAGAGAGCACAACATGGGCAGTTCTCTAGCTATGCTGGGAACTCAGTGTACTCTCCTCCAATGATCAGACTTGTCCTAAACCCCCCCCCCCCTCCTGCTGCTGCACAGCCATTCACTGGGAAGCTTAGTATACGGCTGCTTCTCCTCCCCCCAGCTTTTATGCAGCTGAGAACAGAGGGAATGTGATCATTTATAAAAAAAATATGGGAAAGATGGTACTTCTAATGTCATTTTTATATCTATACACAAATGCTTTGCCTATCATTTCTATTTTAAACTGAATGGGTTGTTTTAAAGGTGATCATTTACAATCACTTTAAACATACAAGTTGCTTGATAGAACAGAGAGCTATTATACCAGATTTTTCTTTCTTTTTTTTTTTTTACCTGATTTTTTTTTTCAGTACACGTCTTTTGGTGATAGGCGGGGAAGGTGGAATTAAGTAAAGTAGCAGAGGTTTAGACAGACTTCCTGCTTGACAAGGGTTTCTGGGCAGGGCTTGGAGCCTGGAGCAGTAAGGTGTGATTGTGTATCTAGTTGAGTTCTTCAGAGAACATTCAATGTACACGTTAGACCGTCGCAGTGTACATCAGGAAACAGACACAGCTAGTGTCCACTGCACATAGACTGTAGAAAATGTGACAAATCCTTGTATACAGAGCAAACACATTATCAGGCAACCAGTTATTGTGCTGATAGCAGTATACTGTCCTGCTCACCCCCACAAGAGACCTGCAGTCAGGATGCTCTGTGGCCCAAGGTGACCGGTCATTTGGTACAGAACCCTTACACGTATGGACGGGGTCAGAAATGCCACCGGGCAGGAAGATCGTGACACCGGACTGTGGAATTTGGATTACCTGATCACCTGCTTCGCAGAAGAAAAAATCTGCGTGTCGTTTGGTTTGTGGCTGCTGTCCTGCTTGTTCTGGTTTACGTCATTTTCTCTGTAATGCTCTTTTACTCATTTAGCATTAATGTTCCTGCGCTTTAACTATGAATGACTGATTAGCAAATCTTTGTTAGTCTTTGCTAGTAAGAGATTTAAATATTTCATAGTAACTGAACTTTTTTTTTTTCCTTACATTTGTAATTAACTAAGACGGGTGTTATAACGAAGGGTTAAATCTCTTAGAAACTGGTTAACTCCATCAGTGCCAAATGTAGTCCCAACGCTCAGTGGGAGAGTAGTGTAGGTGTGTGATCATGTCCTGGTTTATGGGCATTACTCAGTGAAGTCACTTTTGGCCCACACTGCTGAGCAAATACTCGCTGTCATAAAGCTGATCTACATCACACAGGTGTAATCTGAGTAATGCTCTGCTGGCTTTTACTTCCTTTCTTCTGCTACTGCCAAAACCTTCATAGAAGCAATAGCAACAAAAAGACAAATGTGCTATATCGCTTTAACCACTTCCGTACCGGGCATATTCTAGCACTACCCTCAATCATATTTTTTTTGCTAAAAAATTACTCAGAACCCCCAAACATTATATATATATATATATATATATATATATATATATATATATATATATATATATATATATATTTTAGCAGACACCCTAGGGAATAAAGTGGCGGTCATTGCAACTTTTTATCTCGCAAGGTATGTAGGCAATCATTTTTTAAATACAATTTTTTGGGGGAAAAAATGGTTTCATGAATTAAAAAATAACAAAACAGTAAAGTTATTTCAATTTTTTTTCTATAATGTGAAAGATGATGTTACGCTGAGTATTTAGATACCTAACTTGTCACACTTTAAAATTGCACACACTCATAGAATTGGCGCCAAACTTCAGTACTTAAAAATCTCCATAGGCGACACTTTAATTTTTTTTTACAGGTTGCCAGTTTAGAGTTACAGATGTCTGACGTAGGCATCGATAACTCACATGTGTAGTTTGAACACTGTTTACATATGTGGGTGGGACTTAAGTGTGGGGACAGGGGCGCTTGAATATATATATATATATATATATATATATATATATATATATATATATATATATTATTATTTTTTTTTTTTTTACTTATTTTTTTTAATTTTGACACTTTGTTTTACATTTTTTTCATCACTTTTATTCCTATTACAAGGAATGTAAACATCCCTGTAATAGGAATTGTTAGTGACAGGACCTCTTTATGGAGAGATGTGGGGTCAATAAGACCCCCACATCTCTCCTCCAGGCTGGAAAGCATGAGATTGAAAAAAAAAAATCACGATCTCATGCTGACAGCTGCGATTGCGGCTTTGTTTACTTCCGGGTACCCGGGCGTGACATAATAACGGTCATAGTGATCTCTATGGTCCTCATTCCGGAGAGCCCGGAGAAGCACCGACGCCCCCCCCCCCTCCCGCCGCCTATAAGAACGATCAAGCGGCGAAACTGCCGCTTTGATCTTTCTTATGGTGCGCAGAATTGTCGACAGAAGAGAAGAATATCTGAATGATGCCAGTAGCTGCAGGCATCATTCAGATATCCCCCCCCCCCAAAGTCCAGGACGTCGTCATATGATGTCCTACGGTATGGAAAATGTCTCACATTTCAGCTTTTTCTCTAGGCAGAAGCTTATGATGTTATTAACCACTTAAGGATCCCTTCGCGCCTATATACGTCGGCAGAATGGCACGGCCTGGCACATCCACGTACGTGGCCCTTTAAGCCCAGCCGTGGGGTCGTGCACGCGCCCCCAGTCCGAAGCTTCGTGACCGCGCCCGCGGACCCGATCGCTGCCGGTGTCCCGCGATCGGTCCTCCGGAGCTGAAGAACGGGGAGAGGTGTGTGTAAACACACCTTCCCCGTTCTTCACAGTGGCACTGTCATTGATCGTCTGTTCCCTGATATAGGGAAACACGATCGAGGACGTCACAAGTCCAGCCCCGCCCCCTACAGTTAGAAACACATATGAGGTCACGGTTAACTCCCAAACTGCAATTGTAATTTTCACAGTAAACAATGCATTTTTATAGCACTTTTTGCTGTGAAAATGACAATGGTCCCAAAAATGTGTCAAAATTGTCTGATGTGTCCGCCATAATGTCGCAGTCACGAAAAAAATCGCTGATCGCCGTCATTAGTAGTAAAAAAATATATTAATAAAAATGCAATAAAACTATCCTCTATTTTGTAAACGCTCTAAATTTTGCGCAAACCAATCGATAAAAGTTTATTGCGATTTTTATTTTTTTTTTTTTTTTTTTTACCAAAATGGGTAGAAGAATACGTATCGGCCTAAACCAGGGGTCCTCAAACTACGGCCCGCGGGCCACATGCGGCCCGCGGGGGACTTTAAACCGGCCCGCCCGTCCCTGACAGGCAATGCCGACCGGTTACACAGCAATCCCGCTGTGTCACGGAGATCTCCGTGACACAGCGTTAACAGTTCCGGCGCGCTGTGTTAAATGTCCCGCCCTCCTCCTCCTCCTAGAAGACTAGCTTGTGTGATAGAGCCAGCGTGCTGTCTGTCACACAAGCTAGTCTAGGAGGAGGAGGAGGGCGGGACATTTAACACAGCGTGCCAGAACAGTGGGGGAGCATCGTGACAGCCAGACTGACACAGCACAAAACAGTAAGGAGGCTGTGAGGTGCTTACAATGGGGGGGGGGGGGGGGCTGGCTTATTTTTAATGATGATGATGATGATGGGGGGGGGGTGACTTGCGATTGTGAGGGGAGCTAAAGTTAATTTTTAATAACGATGATGATGATGATTGGGGGGAGGGGGGGGGGGGTGACTTGAGATTGTGAGGGGAGCTAAAGTTTATTTTTAATGATGATGGGGGGGGGGGGGGGTGGCTATATTGTGAGGGGAGCTAAAGATTATTTTAATAATGATGATGATGATGGGGGGTGGGGGGGCTGGCTTGCGATGGTGAGGGGAGCTGATGGGTTTTTAATGATGATGAAGGGGGGGGGGGCCTGGCTTACGATAATGATGGTGGGCGGGGGGGGGGGTTTAAACCAGGGGTCCTCAAACTACGGCCCGCGTGATTTTTTAATGATGATGATGATGGCGGAGCTGATGATTTTGTAATGATGATGATGGCGGAGCTGATGATTTTGTAATGATGATGATGATGGAGCTGATGATTTTGTAATGATGATGATGGCGGAGCTGATGATTTTGTAATGATGATGATGGCGGAGCTGATGATTTTGTAATGATGATGATGGCGGAGCTGATGATTTTGTAATGATGATGATGGCGGAGCTGATGATTTTGTAATGATGATTTTGTAATGATGATTTTGTAATGATGATGATGGCGGAGCTGATGATTTTGTAATGATGATTTTGTAATGATGATTTTGTAATGATGATGATGGCGGAGCTGATGATTTTGTAATGATGATTTTGTAATGATGATGATGGTGGAGCTGATGATTTTTTAATGATGATGATGATGTAATGATGATTGGGGAGCTTGCATTGTTCTTATTCATTTTAAATATTGTATTTGTTCCCATTTTGTTTTTTTCACTTCAAAATAACATATGTGCAGTGTGCATAGGAAATTGATCATAGTTTTTTTTATAGTCCGGCCCTCTAACGGTCTGAGGGACAGTGAACCGGCCCCCTGTTTAAAAAGTTTGAGGACCCCTGGCCTAAACTAAGGAAGAAAACGATTTTTTTATATATTTTTGGGGGATATTTATTATAGCAAAAAGTAGAAAATATTGCATTTTTTTCAAAATTGTAAAATTCATACCAGACCCTTATCCTAGCATGCAGCCTGGCAGGTCAGGAAAGGGAGGGGATGAGCGAGCGCCCCCCCTCCTGAACCATACCAGGCCGCATGCCCTCAACATGGGGGGTGGGTGCTTTGTTGATGGGGACAAGGGCCTCTTCCGACAACCCTTGCCCAGTGGTTGTCGGGGTCAGCGGGCGGGGTGCTTCTTTCTTCTTTCTCCTGTCTACTTTGTCCAGTGTTGTTCTTCCTCTGCCACTGCTCCCGCCAACGACCCTCCTCTGATGCTGCATCCGTGATGTAAAAAGGGGGTGGGACCTCCGGACGACATCATCTGATGGTCACGCCCCCATCGTTATCTAAGAAATGCTTGACGTCGGAGCGGACGCAGCATCGGAGGAGGGTCATCGGCGGGAGCAGCGGCAGAGAAAGGAGAAGCAGGAGAAAGAGAAGCCTGGAGGAGGAAGAATCGGGGAAGAAGATATTTTTAATAAAAACTTGTCAAATACTATCTACTGTATTTTTTCAAATGACACTACTTTTTTGTCGTGAATGGTTACGGGTACCTCATGTACAATGTACCCCATACTCAATGTACAGTGTATATTGTAATTCTAGCACTAGATCTCCTCTGTAAATCTAAAGTGATAAAGCATCGCCTATGGATGGTAAAATTTACGTTGGTTGTCGCCACTGCAGGGTAATGCGCAATTTTAAAGCTTGACTTGTTTGGTATCTATATACTCGGCGTAAAATCATAGTTTAAGTATTGTGTTTTTTGCAATAAAATTCTAAAAAGTGTATTTTTTCCAAAAAGTTGCATTTACTACTGCACAAACCCCATAATTGTATTCTCTAGTCTAGGGCCTCTGCTTTAAAAAATATATAATGTTTTGGGATTCTAACTGATTTTCTAGCAAAAAAAATACAGATTTTTACTAAAATAAAAGTGTCAGAAAAAGGCCTGGAGGTCAAGTGGTTAAAGCAGGAACATCTAAATGGCGAAAAAAGTGATATGAGAGCAAAAAAACTTTTTTTTTACTTCTCAGGCCGGGTACTAACGAGCAAACATGTACAATGAAACCGGTCCGTTGGACCGTTTTCACCGTACATGTCTGCCATAGGGCTTCTGTACGATGGCTGTACTAACCATCGTACATAAGTCAGCGCGTAAACAATCCGCGGGGCGTGTCCGCGTCGTCGCCGCGACGATGACGCTGCGACGTGGGCGGGCCTGCCATTTAAAGGCTTCCACGCATGCGTCGAAGTCATTCGACGCATGCGAGGGACGGGTAGGTCTGTACTGACGACCGTACATGTCCGAGCGGGCAGGATTCCAGCGGACGGTTTTAAAACACGTCCAGGAATATTTGTCTGCTGGGAAAAGGCCCGGCGGGCAAATGTTTGCTGGAATTCAGCCCGCTCGCGCCTACACACGACCGAACATGTATGCTGAAACTGGTCCGCGGACCAGTTTCAGCATACATGTTTGGTCGTGTGTACGGGGCCTCAGAGATCACTTCTGCATTTAGAACTGCTAAACCCAGGTGTGCCAGTGTGAATGAAGCCTAAGCATATTGTTTAGTGTCACTTTATGGAGTGGGTCATGTTGGGGGGGGGGGGGGGGTCTGATGGTGTAGGGTTTGTCCATCAACCTTAGTTACATAGCTTTATTTAATTTATTTCACCATTTCATTTGATTTCAGACATTTCTACTTACGATGCAAAAGAAAATCCAGGCATGAGGAATCAATATTTTGGAATATTTATAGCTTTTTTGGCTCCATGTGTAATGCAATTGGATCTCTTTTGGCAAAGCAGCTCACAATACAGGTATGTGCATGAAAACATACATTATTTTTACACTATAAATAATTGTATTATACCTCCTGTATGTAGTCTAAAGTCTGGTACACCCAATTGGATTTTCAGCGGACAAAGCGTAGGAGTTTTGTCCGAAGTGTGTTGGCCATGAACTTGTCTTGCATACAAACGGCAAAGAACTGTCGGCCAACAAACACGAAACTACGTGTTTTTTCAGCTCTTTAGCGTCACCCTTTGGGCAACTTCTGCTGATGTTGTGTTATGGTTAGCATTGTTTCTGAGCATGCGTGTTTGTACTTTGGATTTAGTACCACTTACCCCATCACCAGCGACTTCCCCTGCTCAGCGGCGGCTTTACCTGCTCGGCAGCTTCCCGTTCACCTGCTGTTCTCATGCAGTCTCCCGTTCTCTGGGTCATCACAGTGGCAGCGGCGGCAGCTTCTTTTTCCTCCCTCCTCCTCACCCGGCTAATCGTGAGTCTTCTCCTTTTGGCCAATCGGAAAAGGGCCAGATTGGCCAGATTGAGGATCAGTGCTTTAACAGCGAATATTAATTTTATGTTGTAACACACCTGGGTGGGATCGAATCGTATACTCTGCGACCCAAGCCCACCATATCTTGAAGCCTCTGGCTCTAATAAAAAAAAAACTGCCGCTGTAATTCATGTACCCGGTGCCCTGAGAGGGTCCGGATGTATGAATATGGAGTGGCCTTGGCAGCCGTAGTAGATAGATTCATGCTATGCAGGAATCTATCCATTGTATATAGGGGTGTGGAGGGGAGAGAGGGAGCGGTGCCCGGGCACCTCTAATGGACAGGCCGCCACTGGGTTATAGCAAAGTAAGATAAAAAAAATGGCAGTACATGAAAAAAGGAAGAACACAAAAACAAAGAACACTAAGGCCGGTTCACACTGGGGCGATTTGTGATCCGACTTGAAATCGCCTCAAGTCGTCCCAAGTCGTGCTGTCAAGAAAAACAATGCAAGTGAATGGGAGTGGTGTTAATACACACTACTCAAGGCGATCCGACTTCAAAGGAATTTTGTATAATATTACAGAATGTGGCAATGTAGGAATCTCAGTTTTGTTCAGGGAGTGGTTTGCTGAATTATGTTAGAAAAAAAAAGAGTATTTTATTTTTAATTTTTTTTAAAGATGTGTGTCTCTTTAGTGGCATATTTAGAATGATGTAGTTTCTTTCGTGAAATCACGCCACTCATTCCTACTATTGACCTTTCAATCTTAAATTAAAAGAGATAGAATTAAATGTGAAAGAATTTAGGGAATTCAAATCTCACTTTTAAACATTGTGTATAGTGAGAGGCGTATCATGTTTGGACTGATTAACCCTGACTTCTTATGATGGAAAACCATTGCACGTAATGTTTGCATAATTATAAATGTAGCGGTACCCCCGTAGGGGCTGCTGAGTGTTGTGGTCAGTCCGTCACCCTGCCCAGCCAGGCACACAGTTCTCATTTACTCTTAGTACACACGAGAGGATTTATCCGCGGATACGGTCCAACGGACCTCTCGAGGATTTCCGCGGATTTGGATCCGATGGAGTGTACTCACCATAGGATCGAAATCCGCGCCGAAATCCCATCGCGATGATGTGTCGCGCCGTCGCCGCGATGATGACGCGGCGACGTGCGCGACGCGGTCATATAAGGAATTCCACGCATACGTCGAATCATTACGACGCATGCGGGGGATCCATTCGGACGGATTGATCCAGTGAGTCTGTACAGACCAGCGGATCAATCCGTTGGGATGGATTCAAACGGATAGATTTGAAAGCATGTCTTCAAATTTTTATCCGCTTGAAATCCATCCCAGGGGATAAAAATCCGCGGAAACAGATCCGCTGGGTTGTACACACCAGCGGATCTATCCGCTGGAACTGATCCGCAGATCAATTCCAGCGGATAGATCCTCTCGTGTGTACGGGGGCTTAGGCAGAAAACCAATCCTTGAACTTTGTTTTTGTATTTTTGTTTAGGGGATTAAACTTGGATGGGGATAGGGTAGTTATAAGATGCCCAAATGATTGCAGAACATGTTAGGGACTGAGGGACTATATACACCTTCTGGATATACAACTTCCTCCAGCACAAACTCGATTCTTGATCTCGCTCTCCAGCACTTTATTTCACTCTTGATCTCACTCTCCGGGACCAGCTAGCACTGATATGCAGGTCTGACACTGACTCAGTCATGCCCAAAATGAATGCCCTTTGCAGGCAGGGACCACGGGCCTCTGTAGTGTAGCAAAATTATAGGTAGTCCCAGTGCTAGCTGTCTACGTGGCTACTGCTCCCAGTACCACCTCTTCATGAACTGCCAGTCCTCCTGGCTGCAGCTGCCTCTCTCCACTGACCGTGCCATCACAGTCCACTCCACTGGCTCTGCACCCATCCCAGACTGCAATCTCTCAGGCATGCCTCTCCAGTCCTTCCTGACTGTGAGTCACTAACCGGCCTTCCTGGCTGCGACCTGTTGTACCTCCCTGGAGACTTGCCTGGCAGTGTTCTCCTGCTGTCCTCTCCTTGCTCCCGTGCCTCCTGTCCAGGACACCTCCATGTGTCTTGAGAAGGATTCTGTCCGCACCTGAGTCCCAGGCCCAGGGTCACCCCCCAGCAGGGGTGGATCCAGAGTCTAGCCTCGGGAGGGCCACTGCCAGAAAATAAGGTGTTGCTTATAGAACTGTATTTAACGTATCATACAGTTCTAACCTTGTTTAAAACAGTGACACTGTTTTAAAGTGTTACATGCATCCCCATGCCAGCATCCGATTTATTTGTATTCTGACACATGCCACACTTTAATTTATTTGTACACTGACACAGCCAATATGTACCAATATCAGCCCTCAAAATTTCCACTCGCCTACTAGCATTTGGCGAGTGGATTTAAGCTGGGGGCGAGTGATGACAGGGCTGCATGACCAATCTCCCTCCAATCTGTGCCTACACTTAGAGTCCCGATGAGATTGGCGGCCGAAGAGGAAAGGTGCATGCTCTGGAAAAGTAGTCTGGTGAGCCGCGCACAGGCAGAGCAGTACACAAGTGCTCTCCTTACAATTCTCATTAAGCCATGGGACCCAACAGTATGACCTCTCTGAGCCTCCCCCCCTCCCCCGGGCCCCGACCAATGTAGCTGGAGAGCAGAAAGTAATGAGTGAGGTGGAGGATTGCCCTGACATGAGAGCGGCAGCCTTCTAGTTTGTGCAGTTTTCTTCTCCTTGTGCTCTATGTAAGTGTCCAACAGTTTAGCCTGAGCACTGAACAGACTGGTCTCAATGTGTCCTGTCCCTCTGGTCTGCCCCCAGTGCCCTGTCCCTCTGGTCTGCCCCCAGTGCCCTGTCCCATTTTGTTAAAGTTGTTGTTGGTAATATTTAATTTTGTAACTTGATTCTGCATAAAATATTGTCATTCCATGAGATAATCTACGAGGGCGTGTTTACGGGTGCAATTAGGCGCAGGGCAGTGTATGAATTAGGTGGGGCAACTGGTGGCGAGTAACTCTTGAGGCCTGGCTAGTAGCTCAGGACTTGAAATTTTGAGCCCTGCCAATATGACATGCTATATCATAATCACACAATACAGGTGTGATGATGATGATGACCAACAACGACGACGACAGACACACTTACTGTGCCACTGCTAATTCCCCCTCAGCTTGAGTCTGTCCTCCACTCAGCACCTATTGGCTCAAAGAGTTAGGCAGTGACAAGGCTGCTGACTGATATCACTCCGCCAGAGCCGAAACCTTCATTTCATTATCGCAAAATGCAACTCCTGGTGTAGTTAATACGCCTTAGTGCGGAATTAAAAACAAAAAGTCTCTCCATGCTACGGCATCTTGGGCCCCTCTAAATGGACTGATGGGGCCCAGGGAATATATTTTAGGCCAACTGGGAGCAGCCAGGGGAAGCAGAAATAAAGTCCCTGCAGCTGCATTTAGATGGTGTCTCTCAAAATCTGGTGAGATGGCGGAGGGAGGGAGCCTCTGAGTCGTAATATTTTCTTCGGTGGGGGGGGAATTGCCCCATTGTCCCTCCCTGAATCTGCCCCTGCCCCCCAGACTGGAGAGCTCCCTCCGGCCCATGACAGCCTACCACTCCATCTCCAGCTTCCACCCCGAACAACTCCTCCCCAGCTAGGCTGACCCTAAGCATTTAAGGAGGCCTGCCCCACTGCCAATCCAGGTTGGGGATTGGTCAGGGCTCCTCAGAATACTCCAGACAGCTCCACCTCTTATCTTCTGGAAAGAAGTGGGAGGTCTCAGTGATGCTGCCTGTGAGTTACCAGCTCTGCCTAAGTCACTCAACCCTGACTCAGAAAAAAAAAAAATACCAGCAAAGCCTGACAATTTACCTATCATACACAAAAATCATATTCTATACCTTTGTGAACCATTTAAATATTTAGCATTTTCATATAAGCATTCTTTTAATGTTTCAAGTTTTACTTTTTTATCTTGATGCTTTAACAGGTCATCACTGGAGCTTATATGGCATTATCAGATGTTATAGACTTTATACTTACTTTGTTTCCAGTATGCACATCCAGCTACAGAGTGAGAGCAAGTATGTAACACATTTTATATAAAGCCCAATAATAATAATAATACAATTTTGTCACTGACTTGTACTCAACTTAAAGGGTTTGCAAAGGATTTTTTTTATCTGAATAGCTTCCTTTACCTTAATGCAGTGCTGTTTTCATGTCCTCATTGTTTGTTTTTGCTCTCAAGTTGCTGTAATTCTTCTCTGATCTCCACACTTCCTGGTTGTCTGTTTCCTGATAACCACAGTACTGGGAGCTTTCTCTCTGTGGTCACTAATCAAGGAGGTGTGATTACTGTGTGTCTAAAACCCCTCAGCACCAATCAGTTTCGTTTTCCAAATCATCACTGCCCTGTATTGGCTCTGTGGCTCTGTACAGCAGAGAAGCAGGAAACATGCAAAAACGAAACTAGAAACTACAGGTACATTATATGATTGATTGTTATCTATTTTTAATCGTTTTTAAAAGGAATCAGTTAACTATTATGGCTCTATACCCTGTAAACGGTCATTTCAGCAAAAAAAGTATAACTAAAAGCAAAGCATTTTCTTTTTAGTTTTGGATAGAGTGGAGAGGGATTAGATGACCTGTCAGTTTTTTTTTTTCTTTCGTCCTGTTTACATTTATTATTGAAAGTGAAAGTAAAAGAAAATCCCACATTTTTGGTTGTCCCCAGAAAAGTAATAGAGGGGAAATTTTCCAATAAGGACATAGGGGTCCCCAAGAAATTCCTTTATTTGGAGGGATTTCCTCTCACTTCCTGTTTGACTATGGGACAGGAAGTGAAGGGAAATCTCAACAATGGGATACAGATGGTGGATAAAAAATCTGACAGATGTTTTAACCCTCTATGGTCTATATGAAATGGGAAAATATAGTTTTGCCTATAGTTCTACTTTAAATGCAATGTAAACACTAAGGAGTCAATTTATAAAATATTCAAATAGCTGTTTGTCCATTGACGCTGCATGTAAATTTTTTCTGTGTGAATGGGGCTAAATCGATTGTTCTTAGGCTATATTCTCTGGAGATTGAATGTTAGGCTACATGCATACGGGCGTATTATTGTTTTGGTGTGTAAGTATGCTTGTTTATGTGTGTTTACAGACGTATGGTGTTTATTTCAATCTACTGGTCAGAATATTAATGTATTCAAGCCATTCAGCTCCACTCCATCTATTTTTGCACTTATTGTATAAAAATCATGAAAACTTTTCAATGGTATGTAGCACTACCCCCGGAGGAGCTGCTGGTTTGTTTTGGGTGGCATGTTACCTCATGGCTCTTCCGCCGGCCTACGGGTGTATGGTGCATATAGCAGTGACGGAATGTCCACGACAGGTGTCTTTGCTGTGATCTTTATTACCCAGCCGGGTAAAAACATTAAAACTTGTGATGAAGAGTAGAGGTGAAGTAGAAGAAGAAATGGCAGACTCAGGAGCAACAATAGGGAAACAGTCCTGCTCCCAACAATACTTTGTATTCTTCACCACTCTAGCCAGAGTGGGTATAGCGTACCTGAACAGGCCCACTCTCACTGACCTGGCAGCCAGAGTACCGCTCGAACTTGTAGGAAAAGTCTCTGCCACAGACCCTCCTGGAATGGACTCAGGGAAAAGCCTCTGCCACAGGCCCTCTCTGTGATTGTGATTACGGAGATGATCCTCCTTGATAGAATTGCGTCTGGAACTCCTTCAGATAACTTTCAGGTACTGACTGAGAGGTGACCAGTCTCTCAGCGTCCGGCTACCTTGATCCCCGGTGGTTTGCCGAGACCCTATTGGATTGCAAGCCTCTCAATGGCTCTCCTCAGATGGACTCCCCACTGAACAGCTATCCCGTTTGGGATCTTCAGGATTGGGAACCCAGTCGACCACTGGGCTCCCTGCCACAGCTCAAATGTTCCAGACCAACATGGTCCCGGAACCAGGAATACAGCATGGCAGGCGCACCCCGGCCTGGAAGACCATTTCGCCGGGGGGCGCCATGATGCGCAGTCACCCTAAAGGTGGGTGCCGCACGCGAAGAAGAACCCATACTAATGGCGTCTGCCCCATAAATACCCTCCCCCAGCATGCACAGCGAGGCTCAACCCTCCTGAGCTGGCTGCTGGGGAAGAGCACCCAAACCTCGACTCCACTGCTGCCACCCACTGTCCTGGGGTAGGAACTACACCCCAGTAACAATAGACAGCCCACAGCACAGCCAAGCCGAGACAGAGACCAGTTTTAGAACATAATAATTGGATCCTCCTCTAAATTTGACTAGCACCGGTACCTTTAAGTAACCAGGCGCTACAGGTATATTTAACAGATCAAACAGGAGCAAATAAGAGAAGTTTACTGTTAGGGTGTTCATACACTTCTAATAAATAGACAACAATTACATTTAGATTTTAGTTTGGTACTTGACTGGTTTACCAAATAATACAGTATGAGCAACAAGGATGATAGAAAAAACATAGCCCCACAGCCAACAAAGATTAAGGCTGGGTTCACACCTCCGACAGATGCGGCTCGCAGCAGGGGCCAGGTGTGTCCCTGTTCTCAGTTTCAGGGCCGATTTTTTGCCAGAATTTGGCCCTATAACTGAGCCAAAGAGGCGTTACTGTGCAAGCCGCTGCGGGGATGTGGGAACCAGCTCCATAGAGAGCCTGTCACAATCTCCTGTCATAAGAATTGGATGCGGGGTAATCCGCATCCAATTCTCATAGGTATGAACCCAGCCTTTAAAGGTTCACACCTGTGCAGTGAAGGAAAATGCACATTTAAATTTTTGTGTGCTAACAAACCATTAAACCATTAAACAGATTAAAACATGACGTAATAAAATATTCTTTTTTTTTTTAAAGGTCATCAGCCTTCCAGAAGAAAAAGACACCGCAAACCGGTCCTATCTGCCCTTACATACTGTGTGATGATAAGTCTTGGGTACTACTCTCTCTATGTAAGAGCCCCTCTACTTCCTGAAGTATCTCATGGTCCTCAAAGAAAGCTGCTTGAGAGTGTACTGCAGGTAACTATGAACCACTTCTTTTAAAGGGAGGTCATGCAATGGGTAGACAGTCTGTGAACCACAAGGACATTAGGCAGAGGGTGAGAAGTTGAGAACCAAACTATGTCAAGGTAAAGCCTAGGTAGAGGGTTCAGGGAGACCAGAGGAAAAACTTGGGTTGGTAGTAGGAAAGTTGTGAGAGAAGGATAAAGAGAGGAACACATGGAAGAGAAGACAAATGACCAGAGAATAAAAAAGGCATGACCCTATACATAGCTGAAACCCTAGTTAGCATGGGCATCCGCAGCATAGGGCAAGGGGAAGCAATTACCCGCCCTGGAATCGTAAGGAGGTGTTGAAGACAGTTGCCGCTGCGGCCGATGTGGACTTTTTTTCTGAGTTTGCTGGCCTGGGGTTGCTCTCTTTTCCGACTTATCACCGATACAGACATCTGTCCCTCCCTCACGCCTGGCCTGATCATCGGATTGGCTCTGGCACTCAAGACTCTGCTTGACATCTCGGCTGTTCCGTGATTGACTACTTGCCTGTATATATGCGTCGCTATGCAGATCCGGCCGGGGTGGCGCCGGCTCCTCCCACAGGTGCGTGCAATCAGTCAGTGGCTGAGACTACGCTGCCAGTGCCTGGATCTATGGCATCACAGGAGGAAATCCTGAAGAACCACAGATAACAGCAGTGCCAGTTAGGAGGAGAATTTAGATATATATATTGCTTGAAAAGTTGGACAGCTAAGCTACTGCTGGAAAAGATATTTGTGTGTTATATAATCTTCCCTTTGTATGGAAGTTACTCAGTCTCGGGCACACCATGCCCATATAAATATAGCCTAGAGAATGTACATCTATATTGCAATACATTTGTTGTGACCATATTTTGATCTTGATGAAAACAACCAATACTGTATTGCAATATAGAAAAGTTTACATTCTCTAGGCTATATTTATATGGGCATGGACTGGTACACCTGGCCTGAATAACTTCCAATACAAAGTGAAGATGAATTATCTCAAGAGCTATTTCACACTGCCATCTGGCCATGTTATCGGTAAAGTGCCGCTTTATCATCGTTTTAGCGGCGCTATTCTGCCATTAACGGGGTGGTTTTATGAAAGGGTTAAATGCGACTGTGTATCGCCGCTGCCGAAGCACCCCCCTCCCCCCCCCCCTGAATACAATTCTGTGGACGCCCATGCTAGTTAGGATAGTTTGTTAAACTGTATGGGGTAGATTTACAAAGGGCGTCCTAACTTTGCGGCGGCGTAGCGTATCGTGTTTACACTACGCCGCCGTAAGTTAGCGAGGCAAGTACATGATTCACAAAGTACTTGCCTGCTAAGTTACGGCGGCGTAGCCTAAAGCGGGCGGGCGTAAGGGCGCCTAATTCAAAATAGGCTGAGGGGGCGTGTTTAATGCTAATTTGGTTTGACCTGACGTGATTGACGTTTTTTTGGAACGGCGCAATAGCCGTCCGCCTACATATCCCAGTGTGCATTGCGGCAACGTACGCCGCACAAGCCTATTGGTTTTGACGTGGACATAAATGACGTAAATCCCTATTCACGGACGGCTTACGCAAACAACGTAACATTTTCGAATTTCGACGCGGGAACGGCGGCCATACTTTAATATTACTATTCCAGCTATTTGATGGAATATCTTTAGGCCTGATAATGCGTTACGTAAACGGCGTATCTGTACTGCATCGGCCGGGAGTACGTTCGTGAATAGGCGTATCTAGTGATTTACATATTCTACGCCAACAGCAATGGAAGCGCAACCTAGCGGGCCAGCCTAAATATTATATTAAGATAGAATGGCGCAAGCCGTCGTATCTTAGATAGGTTTAAGTGTATCTCTGTTTGAGAATACACCTAAGGTCGGCGCAGATTCCGAGTTAGGTCGGCGTATCTACTGATACGCCGGCCTAACTCTTACTGAATCTAGCTACATGAAGGCATGTCTGGTTGGTGTGTGTTGTAACTGATGAGATCAGCTATGGAGGCTCTGTTTGGATGAAGTTTCTAGCTCCTGGAATTTGCTTTTCTAATAAAATCATGTATGTGAAAGTTTCAAGGGCTGCAAGTCAGTATATTTTGTTTCTGCTTAATAATCTTGTCTAGATGATATTACATTTACCCAGAAAATATGTGCACCAAACATTGTTTAGTTTCAGTACTGTGAACGCAGGGAAGAGATTAAGCTAATGTTACAGTCAGTAATGCATGTTACTCATAGGTCTTATTCTCTGAAGAAAGGCTTGCAGGAATCTTTTAATCATAAACTAGAAATCCAAAACGGGACGCTCTTCATTTTTGAGACATACCTTTTACCTATTAGTTACAGCAGCTGTCAGCAGTATTTAATGAACAGTACGTCCATTCCTTCTCCTTCCAAAACACTGCTCTCTTGTTATTCCTTTCAGTGGTATTCATACATTAAAGCGGTTGTAAAGACAAAAATATTTTCCTCTTAAATTAAAGTCTGACAGTAGCTGATAAAGTAAAAAGTAATGTTTTGCATTATAACTAGTTTGATACCTGTTGAAATCAAGGTGTTTTATTCACCTCCGTCACTCCTGAATCATTATTCTCACTGACTTCCTGGTTTGCGGTGCGCATTCATTCTTGCTACATCACAGCCTAATGGGAACTACAGTTCCCATTAGGCTTAGCCTCCATGCCTGTGAGGGATAAGAGAGCATCTTCACGCAGGGCTGTAGTCATAGGGAGGGGGTGAGCACATTCTGCTTTCCACCATGCAAAACGGCTCAGATGCTGGTGGAAAGCAAGAAGAGGAGTGACAGGAAATGGCATTTTCAAACCTGGATTACTGTATTTTGGAGGTCAAAAGGAAAAATGAGGTAAGTGATATTTAAATGCTCTAGCTTACAGCAATCAATTGATCTAGTAAAAAACGAACCTTTATTGTTCCTAACGGACCGAACCCCTGTTTTTAACGCATACTGTAGACAGGTTAATTGGTTTTCTGCAAGCTGGTCGGTAAGTAGGCTTGGTTTTTCCCTGGGCATTCCCCAGGTTTTTGTTGTTGTTGTTTAGTGTTCCTTTAACCTGGATGTGGAATATGTTATCTCCAGATCAGAAATAACGGAGCGCAAAAGCAAAGCTGAAAGGCAACCTAAGATCATTGAAAGCTAATTTCTGATTTGTTATTGCCCCCCTTTGTTACCCCTTTTTTTTTACCAGAGTTAATTAAAGTGGAGGTTCACCCAAAATATACATTTTTAACATTAGATTTAGGCTAATTAAGGGGAGCAGAAACAGGTATTTTTTTAAAAATCAATGCCGTACTTACCGTTGTAGAGATAGATGTTCTCCCGCCGCTTCCGGGTATGATCTTCGGGACTGGGCGTTCACGAGTTTCCGAAAGTAGCCGAACGTCGGTGCGCAGGCGCCATATAGAGCCGCACCGACTTTCGGCAACTGGTGACGCGCTGTGTGCGACCGTCAGAAGGCTGTCAATCAAATATGAACGCCCAGTCCCGAAGATCATACCCGGAAGCAGCGGGAGAACATCTATCCCTACAACGGTAAGTACGGCAAAATACCTGTTTCTGCTCCCCTTAATTAGCCTAAATCTAATGTTAAAAAAAAAAATTCGGGTAAACTCCCGCTTTAATACCTGGATGTCCATGCAGAATTTAATAGAGTCAGCTAACTTAATAACAGCTCAACTACTTATCTGCATACCTAATTTTTTTAGGGATATATAACATTTTTCTATTGTACGCTATTTTAATAAACCATGTCTTTTCAGTTAATTTGTACTTGAGGCGGACCTTCAGTATTTTTTTCAACTTTCCATCTATTAAATCTTCTGCCCTTGTTTTAACTTTGGATAGTAAAACATTTTTTTTCTGCCAGTAAATACCTTATACAGCCCATTTCCTGTTTCTTGTCTGGTAAAATGCCTAGGCTTATGACATCATGCACAGCTCTCCCTCTCTCTCGGATGAGTTATAAGAGGGCCACTGAAAGCTGCAGAGCTGGAGGTCTGCCTCTGTTTTTTCTGTGTAAATCCAGGAAATGAACAGACAGCAGCTTCAGCTGCCCAAAGTTAAAATGGCTGCAGCCAGACTCTGTGGAGGGAGATTTATGCAGCACATTTGGCAAGTGCAGAATCACAGTATATATAAAATAATATGCATAGTGGTTGGAGGGAAGCTTCAGAATGACAAAGATCTTTTTATTACAAATTATGTGAGAAGACTGCAGTTCCTCTTTAAAGAGGTATTATCATCCCTGCACATGGTTCAAATCAACAGCCCTGAGCAGCGCTATTGATTGATGTAGTGTTCAGGGGGAATGTCAGACCACTGGTCAGTCAAACTGCTGTGTTCTGTGTCAGAGCTGTGGTCAAACTTTCCTTAATTTTGCCAGGACAGGGTATTTTAACCCTCATAGCGGTATTCCAGAGTGTGTCTCGGGGTTACATTTCAGTACCATTAACGGTAACCCAAAGCCACACTTGGGATTGCATTGCAGAATCTTGGTACAGTATACTTACCTTGTCACCAGGATCCTGCGATGTCCCCCCTGCTGTGTCCTCCGCCAGATCATCTGTGTTCCGGGGCTTTGTTCCCTGCGAGTGTCGCGACTAAAGGGGGCGGAGCCTGGCTGCAAATTCAAAAAGTACATAAAACATGAACACATACAGTACACTGTAATCTTACAGATTACATTACTGTATGAAATCATTCCACATCCCTTTTTGTTCCTAATGCTTTGTCCAGTGCCCTGCATGCACTTTTATATTATATATATACTGGGCCAGATTCAGATACCTGAGCGTATCTGTCCGGCTGTATCTGTAAGGCCGTGTAATTCAAATGGGGATGTAGGGGGCGTGTTTTATTTAAATGTGTCTTGACCCCGCGTTTTTTACGTTTTGTTTTACGTCCGTAAAATATCCCAGTGTGCATTGCTCTAAATGACTTCGCAAGGACGTCATTGGTTTCGACGTGAACGTAAATTACGTCCAGCCGTATTCGCGAACGACTTACGCAAACGACGTAAAATTTCAAAACTCGGCGCGGGAACGACGGCCATACTTAAAGTGGAGGTTCGCCCAAAAAATAAATTTTTAACATTAGATTGGGGCTATTTAAGGGGAGCAGAAACGGGTATTTTTTTTAAAATCAATGCCGTACTTACCGTTTTCGAGATAGATGTTCTCCCGCCGCTTCCGGGTATGAGCTGCGGGATTGGGCGTTCCTATTTGATTGACAGCCTTTCGACCGTCGCATCGGATCTTAGGGATATCTATGCGTAACTGATTCTCTGAATCAGTCGCATAGATAGGACCGGCCAAATTCAGGAGATACGCCGTCGTATCAGGAGATACGCCGTCGTATCTCTTTCTGAATCCGGCCCACTGTTCTTTCTGCCTGGAAACTTGAGATTGTCCATAGCAACCAAGTGTCCCTTTATGTCAAAAGTGGTTTTGGACCAGCTAGTACATTAGAACACTTGTGGAATTGAGCGATAGTGAATCGAGGGGAAATTCATTTTATTATTATTATATTATTATTATTTATAGTTATCTATTATAATTTATGATTTTGTGTTTCAAACGTTATCATACCCGGGATGTCTACTAGACTCTTGTTTGGACAGATTTAAGTGCGTTATGCCTAATAATTACAGGCATACAATATAAAATGCCAAACTTCTATGCAAAACAATGTAACGCTTTGAGATTCAAAAATCTGATATAATCATACCGTTAGGGAGGTTAAAGTAGAAGTTTGGGGTTTATAAACAAACACACATACTCACCTCCCTGCTGCAGCATCGGTGTGATGCTGCAGCTGTCTCCTACCAGCTCTAAGCCCGAGACCACTGATTGCTATGTTCTCAGTCAGCTCTGTCAGTCACCACTCTGCTTTGCCCCTCCAGTGCCCACTGGAGGCCAGGCTGAAGAGGAGGCAGGCGCAGCTGGCTTCGACTCTCAGCCTTGCACAAAGCCGGAGCCTGCTGTTAATCAGTCATCTGGGCGGATCCCGACAATATTTCAGAGCCTGGAAGCTCCTCAGCGATGTCAGATGACATTGGACGTTAGCCTACTGTCAGCTGATTCTGGGTGACCTAGAATAGAAGTATAGCAAAATAAGCTTTGGTCATAATTTTTATAACCCTTGCTGCAGCGCTTAGCAGCTAAGAGAAAAGAGCAGCATATTTATTACTGTGTATGCAGCCTGGCTGAATTAATATTAAATCAAGAGTTCAACTGAGCTTTAATACCACTAAGCAGATTAACATCACTACCCCCGAAGGAGCTGCTTATTTATTTTGGGTGGCACGTTACCTCTGTATCTCTGCTGTCTAGGGTACTTGATGAGAGCTGCAGTAAAGGGAATGTCCACACGACAGATGTCTTTTCTGTGCTTTTATTACCCAACAGGGTAAAATGATAGAAATAAATGGAAGGTGAAGGGATAGCAGAATGAAAGATAGCAAGTTCAGGTGTAACTGGATAGGGAAACAGTCCTGCTTCCAACAACAACTTTACATCGCCACTCTAGCCAGAGTGGGTATAGTGCATCTGGACAGGCCTCTCTCACCAGCCTGGCAGCCAGAGTGTCACTCGAACGTAGGATTAAGTCTCTGCCACAGACCCTCCTAAAGGTTGGAGACAATTATGGTCCGAAATCCTCTTTCATTAGATTCAGCACCCGGATCTCCTTCAGGTAGTTTTGGTCAAATTAGCAACTGACAGGCGACCAACATACAGCCTCTCAGAACCAAGGTTTGTCCTCCAATGAATGGACAGGCCTCTCCTGGAACACCAGCCTCATGCTTGGTATCTTTCAGACAGACTCCTCATCAGTCGGCTTTCTCCAATTGGACGGACAGCTCAGCACCCCCTTTAGATTGGGGACCCAGTCGATCACTGGGCCCGCACAGCAGATCAATTGCTCCAGGCCAACGTGGTCCTGGAACCAGGAACACTGCGACACACGCACACCCCGGCCAGCAGGGCCATTTGCGGGGGTTGTCTTGGAATGGCTACCCCAATGGTGGGTGACAACACGAGGAAGAACCCCAGGAGAATGGCGTCTGGCCCTAAATACCCCTCCCCAGCATGCACAGCGAGGCGTGATTGGCTACTGGGGGGGATATCCAACCGCACTTGACTCCACTGCTGCCACATATTGTCCAGGGGCGGAACTCACTCCCCCAGAAACGACAGCATGTACAGTCAGCACAGCCAAAGCTAGAGCAGAGGCCCCAAATTTAAACAATTAGCCAACTATTTCTCTGAACTTTCCCCTAAATTCCCAATAGCACTGGCTCTGAAAATAGCCAGGCGCTACATTTATAATTATAGGTCATGTGATAATGGGTCAATGATAACTGCCCTCTTACAACTGATATGGCCCCCTTGCTGTTCTATCCCACACTCTCTAACCCACATCTTCAATCTCTCCATTTTCACCACCACCTTTCCTTCCCCTCTAAAACATGCACTGGTTACCCCCATACTTCAAAACCACAGGACCCCATCTGTTTGAACAATTTAAGACCCATTTCTCTGCTCTTGTTTGCCACTAAACATCTTGAATGCTTTGTCCACAATCATTTGAAACTGCCCTACTAAAACTCACTAATGACCTACTTACTGCTAAAACCAATGCCAATTATTTCAGAATTACTTAGACCTCTCTTTTGCCTTTGACACAGTTGACCTTCCCCTCCCCATCAATAAACTCCACTCCCTTGGCCTCTGCAACTCTGCTCTTTCCTAGTTCTCCTCCTAAATTTCTCATTGCACCTTTGTTGTCGCCTAAAACTCTATCTCCTTCACTCATTTTCCTTTTTCTGTTGGGGTACACCAATGCTCTGTCCTTGGACTGCTCCTATTCCCACTATTCTACCTTTTCCTGGGCCAGCTGATAACCTCCTATGGCTTCCAATAACACCTCTATACCAACGACACCCAGGTCTACCTCTCCACTCCCCAGCTCACCCTCTCAATTCCAGAATGGAACCTCTGCCATAGGCCCTTTAAATGAATGTCAGAATGGAACCTCTTTTATTAACGTCGCCACAGGTACCGACTGAAAGAGGGGTCAATCCTTCAGTGTCAGGTCACCTCGATCCCCGGTGGTTCATCAGAATCCTGTTGGACCGCCAGCCTCTCATTGGCGCTCCTCAGATGGACTCCCCACCGAACAGCTAGACTCGCTTGGGATCTTTGAAGTGGGAACCCAGTGGACCACTGGGTCCCCGTCCTGCTCGAATGCTCCAGACCAACTTAGGCTCGAAACCAGGAACACCGCATAGCGCGCACACTCCGGCCAGGTAGGCCATAATTCCGGAGCGCCGTGAGGTGTCCACCCTAAAGGTGGGTGCCACACCGGAAGAAGACCACACAAAATGGCGTCTGCCTCATAAGTACCCCCCTCCCAGCATGCCCAGCGAGGCCCAAACCTCCTGATTGGTCGCTGGGAGAGAACACCCAAACCTCAACTCCACTGCTGCCACCTACCGCACTGGGGTGGGAAAACACCCCTGCGCGACAGAATGAGCGCACAGCACAGCCAAGCTGAAGCAGAGACCCTAATCAAATGGTTGCAAATTGGAATCAGAGTCACTTACACTCTGATTACCCCTAAATTTCGATAGCACCGGATACCTTAGAAGTAACCAGACGCTACAATATATACACACACACACACACATACAATGCCTTGAAAAACTATTCATACCCCTTGAATTTTTCCACATTTTGTTATGTTACAACCAAAAATGTGAATGTATTTTATGTGATAGACCAACACAAAGTTCCAGGTTAGGCGATACACAGTAGTGCCAGGTTAGGGTAGTAGTGCCATGTTAGGGTGGTATAGTGCCAGGTTATGTGATAGTGCCAGGTTAGGGTGGTATAGTGCCAGGTTAGGGTGGTAGTCCCAGGTTAGGGTGGTATAGTGCCAGGTTAGGGGGTATAGTACCAGGTTTGGTGGTATAGTGCCAGGTTAGGGGTGTAGTGCCATGTTAGGGTATGTCAAGTTAGGTGGTATAGTGCCAGGTTAGGTGATAGTGCCAGGTTAGGGTGGTATAGTAAAAAAGAAAAAAGAAACAAAAACCAAAAGGTTGACGCTGCGCTAAATTAAATATTGAATTATAAATGTAAATAGCTGCTAGCACTAAATTGTGTACAACAACTTGGTAACATAAAAAAGAAAAAAACAGTGCAGCGCTAGTGAGTGATATTGTGCTCATATAAATTAATAATAAACAAAAAAAGTCATTCTGGAATAAACTGAAAATTTAGCCAGAATAGGAAAAAACATAAAAATGCAGATGGATATATGAAGAAAAAGTCTTAAAAAGCCACGAAACAAAGTTCATATGACTCTATCCAGTAATTTTCCTTGTGAAAGAGAAGTGGATTGTGCAGACAATGTGAAAGACTCTTGATTGATGTGAGGTAAGCTGTCACCAATACACCCGTGAGGAAGGATAAGATTGCCTGCTTACCAGATGAAAAGACTGTTTTGCATCAGTCTAATAGGGCCTGTGGGAAGTCTGGTCTCCCAATACCTTAGCCGTCAAGATAACCACGGTATAGCTCAGCATACAATCCGAAGAGTCATAAACCAAAAAAAAGAGAAGAAGGACCTCTCATAGCGTATAACGTTTGAAAATAGAAGAGGGTTTAATAAAAATTGCACTTACAATTAGGCAATATAAATACAGCATGGATAGCAAAACGTCTCCGATCTCTTGTTCCGATGCTTCTCGCTACTCGGTCAGGAAAACACAGCCGGCGTTCAGGACGGAACGCGATGACGTCACGGCACCCTACGATCGTTTCGTCGCTAATGGACTTCAACGGGGGAGTAAGCCGGATCGCAGGTTAGGGGGTATAGTGCCAGATTAGGGTGGTATAGTGCCAGGTTAGAGGGGAATAGTACAAGGTTAGGGTATAATGTCAGGTTAGGTGGTATAGTGCCAGGTTAGGGTATAATGTCAGTTTAGGTGGTATAGTGCCAGAGTAAATACATGACAACATGAATAGATAAGTGAATGCTGGTCCTGTTCCCCTCTTCCTCTGTCACGTGCACTAAAAGTCTAAATGAACACATGGCTGTCCCTGCTGCAGAACCTCATCCCCCCCTCCCTTAAGTAAACAAAGAAAGAAAAAAAACTCACATGGGTACAAGCTGAGGACTAATTCTGTCTTCTTCCTGGAACTGAAGTCAAAATGTGGCGGGTGGGAGGGGCTGCAACATGGGCAAAGTATTATTGGCTAACAGTGAGATGAGATGAAAATATTTCCCCTGTGATGGTCGGCAGTCGGGACACTAAATCGTCATCATGCAGCCCTGAATCTTACTGCTGTGCTGTGAGCTCTTCAGCTGGAGCTGGCTCTGCCTTTTGTCATTATGACAAGCAGGAGACCCAACATTGAGGAATGGATGATCGGCACAGCAATTATAGAACGATTCTCTGTGTCTATCCCTCCAGCAGCTAAGACCTTACAGGAGAGGGGAAGGGAGAGACACACAAAGAAACACTCTATAATTGCCTTGACGATCATTTTAATTTGGGGGGCACAGCTGTGCATCAACTCCGCTCTTCCTCCCACATACAGCAACTTCCTCCCGCCGCCCACCCGTATACACTGCACTGCCGCGGACCGAATAGTGAGCGCCCACACTGCAGGGAGAACATTAAGATGTGCCGAAGGGGTAGTCACCTGACCCACACACTAAAAACACTTTCCCAGCCCTTCCCAGGAGAGGAGAGCACAGACTGTGTGTTCTGCTGTGGGTAATCTGAGCAGCGAGTAGACTGCCAGCTACTCACCAGCACCCCCTTCATGTGGCGCCCATGGCACTTGCCATGTCTGCCATACCCCTGATATGCCACTGCACCCATTTCTTGAATGGTGACCAGACACTCCTTACAGATGTGGGAATGGGATTACCTAATGTTTTCACATACAACACGCATGACAACAAAATTCTGCTGTTTCCACCAGGAATCCACAGACACTGTAGTTGCACCCTGGTGTCACCAAAACTTCTTATAAAACCTTTTTAACTCAGAGGTGATACCATTTGAGACATTACAATCTAAACAATATTTTTGACCTAGAGCAGTTTTCCAGTACCTTCAAATCAATACTTTCTCTTTCGATTTATACCTCCACAACAAGATTTATCCTTGCGTATGTACTTCCAGAGATACATTTCAGTAGACCTACAAAGCTTGGGCCTTGTTTCTTTTATATACACCCCACTCTTGGAAGAATTGCATAAAATATCCCCCACTTATGTAGTTAAATGGGAACTGGATTTTCAGAGATCCCTTTCGATATGCTTCCAGTGGTTCAAATTTGGATAGATACAGTCAAAAGCTGAGCCCATGTTGGAACATTTGCGGCAAATTACAAATTTCTTTTATGCTGGTACTAGCTCCCTTTTGGAATAGCCCTTTCAGTCCCCACATACCAATCATTGTGTTTTCAGGGTTGTCAGGCAGATAGTTACATTTTACACATATGGTGGAAATGCCCTAAGTTTAAGAAATTCTGGATCAGGGTATACCAACTCCTGTATACGGTAATGTATAGGATTCTTATGAGGCCCTATTGAACATGAAACCTGATTGCTTCCAGTACGTGTTCATGCGCTACTTCCTTATTTTTCTGTTCAATGTCGCCTCTGCGTAGGCAAACCACGGCGTGTTACAATTTTTGAAAATCCAATAAAATATTAAAACAGAAACCTGATTGCCTCATGACCACTTATATTCTAAAAGGTACTTCACAGATCCAAAGTGACACTTTGGTTACATTTTAAAAGGAGTGGACTTCATAGGTTAAATCTTTGTACTTTTTGCTTTTTTGGGGGGGGGGGGGGTTATTTGTTATTAGCATATCCCCTTTCAGGAGCATTGTTAACTGTGGACAAACAGATTGCAAAAGATACCATGCCTGTATACCGTAAGGCTGTCTCGCTGGCCCACCTCAAGTGCCTGGTTTCCCAGACCTTTCCCTTTATCTCTCACTCTGCTTCTCCAGCACCCTGATCCTTCCCCATCTTGGTTTTCCACTTTTTACAATTTCTTTAGCTTTTTATTTTATTTAATTTTTTTAATTACCTCATAATATTTTTACTTATTGCCTTTCTCGGGCTCTGTAGTTTGAAAACCAAACTTGTACAATATCCTTTATTAATCGGGGTAGACAGACTTGAGAAAGCATACTTTACAAGAAACTTTTCTCTGTACCTAAGGTTATCATACATTTCACTTGACTTTCAACTGAACATAATGGATGCTATACAGTGGATTATGATGCACAAGTGTATGTTTGACTTGCTTTAAATCTATTGGACCTTGTCATAAGTCTACATGTTTATCTTCTTATGCTGTGTACACATTCCGACAACAAAACCGTGGATTTTTTTCCAACTGAATGTTGGCTCAAACATTTGTTTGCATACACACGGTCACACAAATTTTTTCGGAAATTCCTAACGTCAAGAACGCGGAGACAACACGTACGACGAGCCAAGAAAAATTCAAGGCAGTGCGGCTCTTCTGCTTGATTCCGAGCATGCAAGGATTTTTGTGAGTCGGAATTGCACACACACGATCTGAATTTCCGACAAGAACTTTTGTTGTCGGAAAAATTGAGAACCAGCTCTCAAACATTTTATTTTCTAAATTCCGACAGCAAATATCCAATGGAGCCTACACACGGTAGGAATATTCGACCAAAAGCTCACATCGAACATTTGTTGTCGGAAATTCCGATCGTGTGTATGCGGCATTACTGTATGTTTGTTATTGAATCGTGAATAAAATATTTGAGTGAAAACAATATTATATGGGCATAAAAGTATTTTATTTATTTTTTTATGCAGTGAACATTTCTTGTGTTGGTGCTTAGTTGTCACATGGTCTTCAGGTAATTTTGTCATATGAGATGTCTTGATTCTAAAAAAAAGTGATGCAACTGTAAATCCTTAGCCTGATATATTGGGGAGAAGAGTTATATTATGGGGAAAAAAAATGTTTTTCTTTTGATTCATAGCTATACATTAATGCAATAGCAATGTAATCTTAGATATTGCTAAGGTTTAACATTTCTCTGTTGCAAAGCTAAACATGTGAAGCAATTCTCTATGTCTACAAAATAAATTGTGCCACAGAGTATGTTTTTCTACTTTTAGGAACGTATAGATGTTGTGGGATTTACTCTGGGGATCATTGCAGTCCTGGTGTCCTGGACAGTTCGAGTACCTGTCATTACAAAAGTGGTAAGAGAATAACAGAATATATCTCTGCGTCCTTAACTGCAGTTACTTGTTAAAACAAGGGAAAACCTGTCTGTTTCTTTATTTTGTTTCTTAGGGCCAGATTCACATAGAATTACGTTGCTCCTGGGCAGCGTAACGTATGTGATTTACGTTACACCGCCGCAGGTTTACAGCATAAGTGCCTGATTCTCAGAACTCTTACCTGTAAACTTGTGGCGCTGTATCGGGCACCATTTAAATTAGGCACGTTCCCGCGCCGAACGTACTGCGCATGCTCCGTCGGGTAAATTACCTGACGTGCATTGCGCTAAATGACGTCGCACGGACGTTATTTGTTTTGGCGTTAACGTAAATGGCGTCCAGCGCCATTCACGGGCGACTTAGGCAAACGACGTTGTTTTTTAAATTTCGACGCGGGAACGACGGCCATACTTAACATGGCTTAGGACACCTAGGATGTAGTCCTAATTTTACGCGGCGTAACTCGACGGAAACGACGTACAGTTAGATCGACGGGCAGCTCGGACGTTCAGGGATCACCGTAAGTATTCATTTGCATATTCTACGCCGACCGCAATGGCCTCGCCACCTAGCGGCTGGCCTAGAATTGCATCCTTAAGATCCGACAGTGTAATTCAATTACACCTGTCGGATCTTAGGGCTAGCTATGCATAACTGATTCTATGAATCAGTCGCATAGTTAGGACGGCCCTAACACAGAGATATGACGGCGTATCAGGAGATACGCCGTCGTATCTCTTTTGTGAATCTGGCCCTTAGCACCCAATTATTGAATGGCTACATGTCTGCTGTTAGCCCTATAGGACTGATATAGTTGTTCCTTATGTCATTTAGGGCTACATTGGCAATTAAGTACCTTTGCTGCTGAGAGATTTATTTACTTGTTGCCCATTATTATGACAGCACATTTCAATGTGTTACAGTTGAGGATACTGCTAGTAGGTAATTTTCTCGGTAGCAAAAAAAATGTAGTACCCTGTATGGCAGACCTGGGCAAACTACGGCCCGCGGGCCGTATACGGCCCGGCGGACCTTTTAATCCGGCCCCCCCCCCCCCGCCGCCGCCGCCACCGCCACCAAAATCGCCGCCGCCGCAGCTGCCACGTTAATCACCGCGGCGGGGAACATTACAGACAGCGTTCGTTTGAACAGCTGTTTTCCCCGCTGCGCATAGACACTCCCCCTTGGACGGATCTGTCCAATCGCGAGCAAGGGGGAGTCACATAGACACTCCCCCTTGCTCGCGATTGGACAGATCCGTCCAAGGGGGAGTGTCTATGCGCAGCGGGGAAAACAGCTGTTTAAACGAACGCTGTCTGCCGCGGTGATAACAGTAGGCAGCAGGGCCGCTGATAGGCCAGTACAGCCAGCCCTGTTGTAGCGGGCCCGCCCCCATCAGCTACACAGTGTGGGCCGGGCATCATTAAAATGCTTTACTGCATTTAAAAAAAAAAATGTTTTCTAAAATCTTCCCCGCCTCCACTTGCTTACAGAGTGGTTATATACACTTACTGGACCCCATCGGGTCAACACAGGGGCCCAGGAGGGGAGCACAGCGGAGGGACTATTTCTTTGTTTTCGGGCACATGTACATCATGCCGCCCCACTATTATAATAGTCCCGGCAGGCGGAGTGATACGGCGATTCTCCTTTCGGCTCCCGGCTGCTTCTCTCATGAGATATGATAGAGTTGAGCGGCTGACAAGGAAGAGCAGGAGGCGATCGTGGCTGCACTTGGACACAGTGAGTGGGCAATAGAGAAATAATACTCACTGTGTCCTATTATATGTATCTTACAGCACATCAGGTTACAATCATCACACAGGTGAGGCAGAACAGCAGGGTCTCTGTCATGGCTCTGTGTCACATGGCTGTTGGGTGCTGACTTTGTTATGGTTGTACTGTTACAGTCTGTTATATACAATACAGCCATAAGTTAAGTCAGCACCTAACAGCCATGTGACATAGAGCCATGATCGACCCCATGGTTACTGTGCTGCCTGCGTGATAATTGTAACCTGATGATAATAAGAAATATGCTACTTTAACCACTTGGGATCCGCGCTATGGATGAAAGACGTCCACAGCGCGGCTCTCAAGTGCCGGGTGGACGTCCTGTTGTTGTCATTCTCAAACAACGTGCCCGGCGCATCGCTGGGAAGCCGATGGTGTACCTGGTGGCCGCGATGTCCGCCAGGTACCCACAATCGGCGGTGACAGCAGAGACGTGGAGCTCTGTGTGTAAACACAGAGCTCCACGTGCTGTCAGGGAGAGAGGAGACCGATCTGTGTCCCTTGTACATAGAGACACAGATCGGTCACCTCCCCCAGTCAGTCCCCTCCCCCCACACAGTTAGAACACACCCAGGATACACATTTAACCCCTTCCTCACCCCCTAGTGTTAACCCCTTCACTGCCAGTCACATTTACACAGTAATCAGTGCATTGTTATAGCACTAATCGCTGTATAAATGTGAATGGTCCCAAAATTGTGTCAAAAGTGTCCGATACATCCGCCGCAATATCGCAGGCCTGCCAAAAAAAAAAAATTGCTGATCGCCACCATTACTAGTAAAAAAAAAAAAAAACAGAATCTATCCCCTATTTTGTAGGCGCTATAACTTTTGCGCAAACCAATCAATATACGCTTATTGCGATTTTTTTTTTAACAAAAATATGTAGAAGAATACGTATCGGCCTAAACCGAGGGAACTTTTTATATATTTTTTTTAAATTGGGATATTATAACAAAAAGTAAAAAAATATTGTGGTTTTTTTTTAAAAAAATTTCTGTCTTTTTTTGTTTATAGCGCAAAAAAATAAAATCGCAGAGATAATCAAATACCACCAAAAGAAAGCTATATTTGTGGGAAAAAAATTATAAAAATATAATTTGGGTACACTGTTGTATGACCGCGCAATTGTCATTCAAAATACGTCAGCGCTGAAAGCTGAAAATTGGTCTGGGCACGAAGGGGGTTTAAGTGCCCAGTAATGAAGTGGTTAAACTTCATTTGGGGGAGCAGTAACAAGGACTTTATCACTTCCTGTTTCAGGCTCCTGTAAAGAAGCCATTACAAACTTGAACAAGCATCTGATTAAAATGATCTCGGTTTGATCAGATGCATTGGAGGTCAGAGGACAGATGTGGGGTCTAAAAGACCTCATATCTCTCCATAAAGAGAACCTGTGATGGCCCATGCTATCACAAGGGATGTTGTCCATCCCTTGTGAAAGCAAAAATCTAAAGATACAGTGTAAGATTTATTTTTTTATTATTTGTAATAAATAAAATACAATTTAAAATACATTTAAACTGCCCCCTGCTCCTTCATGCTTACTAATTGCAAACACATGCATTGGCTCTGCACGCATATGTAAACGGCAACAAACCTGCATTTCGCTTCAAGGCGGGGGGGGGGGGGGGGAAGGGCGTGGTTGAAGGGGGCCCCTTCAGGTAGACTGTACGGGGCCCCATGATTTCTAACAGCGGCCCTGGTAGGCAGGGCCGGTACAAGGCAGGGGCGGGAGGGGCGAGTGCTCCGGGCCAGACCTGGCCCGTCCATGGGACCCAATGGGACCATTGGTACCAGGCGGCACCTAGGAGGGAGCGGCAAATTCCGGCGGCAGAAAGTTATAATACTAGCGCTGCGGCGGAGAGCAGAGCGATGCCGACCGCGGCGACCGGCACCTAGCAAGCAGAGTGATCAGGACATCAGGAGGAGGAGCCGAGGACGCCGCGGCCGCCCCAGCATTCACAGCGCGCCTCCGCGCCAAATTGCAAATTGCTTCCGCCCATCTCGAGTCCACAGCGTGAGGGAACTCAGGGAAGTGTGGGGTTGAGGGCTGAGGAGTGGACAAGGAGGTGAGAGAGCTGCAGTGCTGACTGTGCTGAGTGTGGCCGACCACCGACCTGACTGAGTCTGACTGACAGTGTGAGCCAGCCTCTCAGACACTGAAAGAAAAGTAAGTATAGCTGTGGCATGTGTGCTGGGGGCCTGGGGCCTGGGCAGCTGTTACTTCCTCAAACGAAAAAACAAACAAAAAAATTGAAGCCTCACTGTGCCCATCATATGCAGGCAGCCACTGGGCCCATCAATTGTCACCACTATGACATGCCATCAAACGCAGCCACTGTGCAATCAAACACAGCCACTGTGCCATGCCATCAAACGCAGCCACTGTGCCATCAATTGTCGCCACTGTGCCATGCCATCAAACGCAGCCACTGTGCCATCAATTGTCGCCACTGTGCCATGCCATCAAACGCAGCCACTGTGCCATCAATTGTCACCACTGTGACATGCCATCAAACGCAGCCACTGTGCAATCAAACACAGCCACTGTGCCATGCCATCAAACGCAGCCACTGTGCCATCAATTGTCACCACTGTGACATGCCATCAAACGCAGCCACTGTGCAATCAAACACAGCCACTGTGCCATGCCATCAAACGCAGCCACTGTGCCATCAATTGTCGCCACTGTGCCATGCCATCAAACGCAGCCACTGTGCCATCAATTGTCGCCACTGTGCCCATCAAACGCAACCACTGTGCCATCACACGCAGCCACTGTGCCATCACATGCAGCCACTGTTTAATCAATTGTTATTGATTAAACAGTGGCTGCCTGTCCCCAGCGTCTGTCCCCCTCCTGTGTCATGTCCCCAGCGTCTGTCCCCCTCCTGTGCCATGTCCCCAGCCTCTGTCCCCCTCCTGTGCCATGTCCCCAGCGTCTGTCCCCCTCCTGTGCCATGTCCCCAGCCTCTGTCCCCCTCCTGTGCCATGTCCCCAGCCTCTGTCCCCCTCCTGTGCCATGTCCCCAGCCTCTGTCCCCCTCATGTGCCATGTCCCCAGCCTCTGTCCCCCTCCTGTGCCATGTCCCCAGCCTCTGTCCCCCTCCTGTGCCATGTCTATAACAAGTACTCGTACCAGTTGTCCAACAATGATATTTACTGCTTTTTATAAAGAAATACAATTGATTTTATGCAGTATTGAGTTTAGCCTTTTGGCCCGGCCCTCCAAAATATTTTTAGTTTCTCATGTGGCCCCATCGAAAAAATAATTGCCCACCCCTGCTGTATGGCCTTAAATGGTCACTAAAGGATTTTTTTTTTTTAGCTAAATAGCTTCCTTTACCTTACTGCAGTCCTGGTTTCTTGTCCTCATTGTTCATTTTTGCTCTGATATTGCTGTAATTCTCCTCTGTTTTGGACACTTCCTGGTTGTTTCCTGATCACCACAGTACTGGGAGATTTTAGTTTCGTTTTCAAACCAATACTGCTCTATGACACTGTCCAGCAGATACAGCATAACATGCTAAAACAAAACTAAATGCAAAAACGAAACTAAAAAACTACAGGTACATTATATGATTGATTTTTATCTATTTTTAATAGTTTTTCAAAGGAATCAGTTAACTATTATGTCTCTATACCCTGTAAACAGTCATTTCAGCAAAAAATTTTTTTTCCTTTAGTGACTCTTTAAGCTTGCCCAAAGTTAATAGAATGCCATTACCTGATTGGTTTCTATTAGCGATGAGCTCAAGTGACAGCTTCTAGCAGGTTCACCTGAGTGAACCTGCTAGAAGCTGTCATTGCAGTGGGCCAATCATAAGCGGCCAAGCAATTTCCAGCCCTCAGCTGCATGTATACATGCCCCTTGTATATGTGTGGCTGTTGGACAGGTAATGCCCTGGTCACAGATGATTGGTCCAGCACAGTGATAGCTTTTTGGAAGGATTGCTCAGGTGGGTTTGGACTAGGATCCAAACACAGTCGAGCTCATGCCTAGTCTCTAAGGGCCAGATCCTCAAAAGGGATACGCCGTCGTATCCCTGTTTCTATCTTTGGAACTGATCCACAGAATCAGTTTCCAAGAGATAGACAGAAGATCCGGCATGTGTAAGAGACTTACACTGCCGGATCTTAGGATGCAGTACCGCATCCGCCGCTGGGGGCATTTCGAGTCGAAATGCCGCTTCGGGTATGCAAATTAGCACTTACGGAGATCCACGAAGCTTTTCTGCTTCGTTTTTTCTCCGTAAGTATTAGTTTGCCTGCGTAACTTTAGGGCTGCTTTTACAAAGTGTAAACTGTTTACACCTTGTAAAAGTAGACCCTTCTTACCCGCGACGCTGTGTTTTTTTTTTTTTTTCCCGCCGTATCTTTTTTTTTTCCCGACGCAACTTTTTTTACCCGGCGCGATTCACAAAACTCGGCGTAACGTAAAACCGCGCTATACCCGTCGGGAATATGACGTCACGAGCATGCGCAGTACGTCCGGCGCGGGAGCGCGCCTAATTTAAATGGGACTCGCCCCCATTTGAATAGGAACGCCTTGCGTCGGCGGAATTTAAGTTACACACCCGAAAATTTCTAGGTAAGTGCTTTGTGGATCGGGCACTTAGATAGAAATTTTCCGGCAGTGTAACTTAAATGGGAAAAGATAAGTTACGGCGGCTGGCTGTGGATCTGGCCCTAAGTGTGAAAGTGTTACTACTCTGTACACTCTGCAGAACAAGAACTATTTGAATTATTTGCACTTTTGCCCTCTGGTGTTTTTTTTTACTTAGCCGTTATAATCATTTGCAGTGCAAAGGAATGGTGTTCCCAGTAATTCAGGTCTGGGCTGTCCTCTTCTCTGCTTTGGCAAGCATTATGTATGCGGCTGCCATCATGTCACATGACCGACATCAGGAGTACTATGTGAGAGCAATTCCTTGGTTCCTTATCTCAATGGGCACCGCTGCTCTGGATGTTGCTGTATCCTTTATCAACTAATTATCTTAGTTTTAAATAAACTCAGACCATTAGGACTATGTAGCTGCAGGATTAGGATTTAAGATGATATTGAATATTAAAATTACTTAAACTGGTATTAAACCCAAAAATATTTATTTTTTATATTGTAGTTTAAAATCCATAAATGTGGGGGCTTCATTTGTTTTCTTTTGTTTAGGCCTTTTTTACCTTTATTTTACATCTGGTGATCCATACTTCCTGCCAGGGTGGCTGTTTATTGACCGGAGGAGCAACGTAGATACCTTTTGGACAGCAACATTTTCAGTCTGGCGAGAGGATAGTGTTAGATATATTAGCAGATATGTCTGGACATGACTAACAAATTAAAGCGGAAGTCCAGCTAATGCTTTTTAAAGTGGAGGTTCACCCAAAAAATCTATTTTTAACATTAGATTGAGGCTAATTGTGCGAAGCAGAATCGGGTGTTTTCTTTAAATCAATGCAGTACTTACCGTTTTAGAGAGAGATGTTCTCCGCCGCTTCCGGGTATGGGCTGCAGGACTGGGCGTTCCTATTTGATTGACAGCCTTCCGACGGTCGCATACAGCGCGTCACGAGCTCCCGAAAGTAGCCGAACGTTCGGCTACTTTCGGGAGCTCGTGAAATGTATGCTGTATTTACTGAAAATTTATGAGGACCTCAGCCAATCTCCAGTAAAGGGCTGGCAGGGGGCAGACCACCTCATAAATAGGCATGAGTTATGTTAGCAGGGACAGTCGGGTAGATGATGGAGTGCTGAGGAGGTTGTCTGTTGCCCTTGAGGGTGCCTCCTAGTCTGGGGGGGTGACCTTGGGCCGGGGCTCGGGTGCTGGAAGGATCCTGCCAAAACACACAGAGGAAGCCCTTCCTGGAGGCACATGAGAACGGAGAGAGGACAGCAGGATCAGGTCAGCACATCTGGGAGGTCTCCTGAATCTCAGCCAGGTGGGCTGCTAAGTTTCCATCTGGAGGACCATGGGGAACAGTTAGCCTGGGGGGCTAGTGAAAGGGGCAGCTGCAGCCAGGTGGGCTGGCATCAGTAGCCACAGGAGTGATACAAGCTGGACACTGTAATTCTTGCTACACAATAAAGGGCATTGGGTTCCTTCCTGTGTAGAGAATGGGGAGATGATGGACAGCCGCACTCAAAATAACTTCAAAAAAGTTGTCTTTATTAAATAAAAGTCGGCATGCAAAACAAAACACAGCCACAGAGGAGGATAGCCGCACATGTTTCGCACTATATTAGTGCTTAGTCATGGGCTATCACCTTTAATCTTACTGTGAGCTTTACAGTGACCCAGCTGGGTTCTGCAAGCACATGTGTGCTGGAGGAAGAAGAGGATCTGTATATAGAGACTGTATATAGAAAGTAAATTAAACATTGAAATTAAATTAAACAAAATTTCACTCTGGAAGCCACAGTATTGTCTTCTTTACCTTCTTTCATAAAGTCTAAGCCTAGCTGTTTATGAAACTGGCCAGAGCTACAAAAGCAATGGGTAGCAATTTAAATCCTATTTCATAAAAAGAAAACGGGTTTCTTTATCGTAATAAGCATTCAACTTCTTTTGAGAGGACTTTGTAGGACTACAAACTAATCCACTTTTCTGTTTATATTTAAAGAACTCTTTTAGTCTTTACATTCCTTAACAGTCTGACACCTGCAGCTGATGTTCCTTTCATGTATGATGAAAAATAAGCTGATACAGCAGATGGGTCCTGTGATGGATGTCACACTGGATGACGAGAGCTGTAAACTGGTGGCACATATGGAAGAATCTAAACCTGGAGCACCTGGAGGCCTCATAAATATAGACAAAGAGGTTTGTTGTTTGTGTGAAAGTACTAACGTGATGAACAATTATCTACAAAAAATTATATATTTAATTTAATATAAAGCCTCCTGTCTATGTATATAGGAGACAATATCTACATTGTGCTTGTGTAATGTTTGACAATATTATTTAATACTAGGAGGACCTGTAAAATGCCACCCATACTGTATACAGATATGTAATTTTTCCTGTATTGTCCAATATTTTATAGCTAAGAGTCATGGTAGTAAGGTGAATAATGTAAGGTTTAATATAGTCAGTTTTGTGATCATATTTTTTCTTGTTTTATAACATCCGCCTAGAGAAGACTATGTTTAGGCTACTCAGCTGATTGCCACTTGCACAAGCCTTTCCAATGACTTCAAGCTGACCACAGATATTAAAAATGTACCCTGCAGCTACTGAACTATTTTTGTTTTCCCTGAATGATAAATTACATAAGCATGTATGTCATGAAGACCTCCTCAGCACATTTAGTGAAACTCTATGCAAACAGCTAAACAAAAAAGTTTTAATACTCAATTGTGTACTATTTTGCCATAAAAAAAAAAATCTGTATATCTTTGTTGTGATCTACTTAATTCGGTCACACTACACAGATAGGAGGATCACTCTGCTATGCCCGGGTTCACCTTTTCTATGTGCTGGATCACTGCTACTAATTTGTCCATGGCAGTAATTGGGATTTATAGTCCGATAAGAAGGCTGTAGACAGAGAAGTTACAAAGGAAGCTACATAATGAAACCAGAACAAAAATGTGTATCACAGGTCTAAAAATCAGTCAATCAC
Organism: Rana temporaria; assembly: GCF_905171775.1. Classification (NCBI taxonomy): domain Eukaryota; kingdom Metazoa; phylum Chordata; class Amphibia; order Anura; family Ranidae; genus Rana; species Rana temporaria. The sequence goes on from NC_053492.1 coordinate 185,785,366, forward strand.
ATGAACTTGTTGAAATTCAAACCGAGCATCAGAGTGGGAAAGAAATGGGATTTAAGTGACCTTAAACATGGAATAGTTGTTGGTGCCAGATGGGCTGGTCTGAGTATTTCAAAAACTGCTGATCTACTGGGATTTTCATGCACAACCATCTCTAAGGTTTACAGAGAATGGTTTGAAAAAGAGAAAATATCCAGTGAGCGGTAGTTGTGTGGATGAAAATGCCTTGTTGATCTCAGAGGAGAATGAATAGACTGGTTCGCGATTATAGAAAGACAACAGTAACGCAAATAACCACTCGTTACAACCAAGGTATGCAGAATACTTGAAGCAGATGCGCTATAGCAGCAGAAGACCACATCGGGTGCCACTCCTGTCCGTTAAGAACAGGAAACTGAGGCTACAATTCGCACAGGATCACCAAAACTAGACAATAGAAGATTGGAAAAACGTTGCCTGCTCTGATGATTCTCGATTTCATCTGCGACATTCAGATGATAGGGTCAGAATTTGGCATAAACAACATGAAGGCATGAATCCATCCTGCCTTGTATCAATGGTTCAGGCTGGTGGTGGTGTAATGGTGTGGGGGATATTTTCTTGGCACACTTTGGACCCCTTAGTACCAATTGAGCATTGTTTAAATGCCACGCCTACCTGAGTATTGTTATGCGACAAAGAATTAAGACAGTTCTGAAAGCAAAAGCGAGGTGTACCTAATAAAGTGGCGGTGAGTGCATATACAGTGGGGTTGATTTACTAAAACTGGAGAGTGCAAAATCTGTTGTAGCTTTGCATGGTGGCCAGTCAGCTTCTAACTTCAGCTTGTTCAATTAAACTTTGACAAAAAAAAATGAAAGTTGACTGGTTTCTATGCAAAGCTCTACAAAATGTTGCATTCTCCAGTTTTAATAATTTGCTCATAGTATTTATTTTAATTGTGTATTTGTCTTTTAGATATTAGATTTAACTCTGGTACAAAGTATACTATCAGTTGGGAAAGTTCAACACTGCCAAAATGTATGGAGGGGGGGGGAGGGGTTACTTCTAAAGTCTAAAGAAGCCCTTAAGCATCCTTTTTGCTTTGTACTCTATACTAAAACAGTCTACATGTCTTGCTTTAATTTTCATCCATCACTTTGTGTTTATCCTTTTATATTTTTAGAGGCTACATTGGACTCCATTAAATATGCTTCCTAATAGAAGTCTTAACACAGGACCATCTTTGGGACATTACATGAAGCTCCGTATTCAGCAGGTGCAAGAGGTATGTTGTAAATTAGTATGGCATGGCCAAATCTATGCAGATATTTAAAAAAAAAAAAAAATAACGGGTCAAGTGCCTAATCCTGAATTCTGAAGGAACATTTCAATGCAACTAAAACTAAGAAAAAATTGCTAGCATTGCTTTATATTGTCATTTACCTGGGGGTGTAATCTTTGGCATGCCTCCTCATGTGCTGGCATTCCCCCGTTTGGTAGAGGATGAATGTCCATCCAGTGACGATGTGCATTAGCCACTTACATATCCATTTTTTTTTTCATTACTCTATTAGAAGCCTGTCCGTCCCATTGAAGTGAGCTCAACCAGCTATGCCTGAAATCATTTGTACCCCTTTCTACTGGATTTTATTTGTAGCATTGTGGCTGCTTGTCATTGGCTATAGATCCTCTTTTTGTGAAACTGGAATGTAATTTCCTCTGACCACCATTCTGTTTAGTAATTTTTTATGCAAAAGTAAATAATAAAACTTTTCTAGCCATTGAAGACTTTTGTGTACTTTTGTGCATAGAGTTTCTGATATGCACTCCTTAATATAATTTTTATTCTACACCTCATTTAAGCCAAGCCTCATGCCACACCTCCTTTCATGGTATATTGTTGTCAGTTCTAAATTGTGAGAGTCTGTTTCAGTTACCATCCATGTGTCCAAAACTCACAAGCACATGTGTTTTTGTGTTTTAGTTTTTTCCCAAATGTGATATCACACACCATGGGCCAGATCCACGAAGAAGTTACGACAGCGTATCTATTGATACGCCGCGTAACTTCTAGGTTGCTCCGGCGTATCTTTGTTTTGTATCCACAAAACAAGATACGCCTGAAGCTGGGCTAGATCCGACTGGCGTACGTCTTAGTATGCTGTCGGATCTAAGGTGCATATTTACGCTGGCCGCTAGGTGGCTCTTCCGTCGATTTCCACGTCGAGTATGCAAATGAGCTAGATACGCCAATCCACAAACGTACGTCCGGCCGGCGCATTTTTTTACGTCGTTTCCGTAAGGCTTTTTTCGGCGTAATGTTACCCCTGCTATATGAGGCGTACTCAATGTTAAAGTGGAGGTTCCATCAAAAAAACAATTTTGCTTTAAACTGTAGCTTACGACTAAAAAAGAAAAAAAACGTTTTTTTTTTTTTTTTACTCATCTGGAAATGCCTGTTGCTATGCGGTCCCACGAAATCTACCTTTGAAACCACCTAGGATTCTGACATCATCTCGCTCTAATGCTCCTGGGAAATGTGTGTCATCATTTCCCAGGATGCAGTGCGCTGTCCAATTATCACTCCCCATCCAAGACTTCCAGGAAGTCACAATGCCCACAAGCAAAATGACAACGGTGTAGATATAGTTTTATAAACTATCTTTTTTGAATATCTATGCGGATCGGCGGCGGATTGTAAAATAGTAAGTGACCAGATTTATATTATAAAAACGCAGGATGAAAGGACATACATTTAAAAAATGCTAATTGTGGTTGGAACTCCGCTTTAAGTATGGACGTCGGGCCAGCGTCGAATTTTACGTCGTTTACGTCATTTGCGTAAAACGTTTGCGAATAGGGCTTTGCGTAGAATTACGTTCACGTCAAAAGCATTGGCTTGTTGCGGGTTAATTTCGAGCATGCGCACTGGGATACCCCCACGGACGGCGCATCCGCCATTAAAAAAAACGTTGATTACGTGGGGTCAATAGGAATTACCATAAAACTCGCCCCCATCTCATCCATTTGAATTGCGCGCCCTTACGCCGACACAGTTACACTACGCCGCTGTAACTTACGGCGCAAATTCTTTGGGGATACGGAAAATACGCTGTAAGTTACGGTGGCGTAGTATATCTGAGATACGCTACGCCGGACGTATAGATGCGACAAGGTACGTGGATCTTGCCCCATGTCTCTATGCTCTGGGCAGCTGCTAATATGCTCTCTCTGTTCAACCAAACATTTAGCTTGAACTTTCTTAAATATTTAGGATGGGGTCGGAGCAGTGAGATTGCCGGGAGATGGCCAGACCAATCCTGGGACCATTCATAATAAGGAACCACTCCGTTACCTTGATTTGCCGCGGTATCCGCCCACTTGTATTTCACACTACTCTTCCAGCTCTTCTGACAGGTCCTCTAACACAACTGATCTGGAGGTATGTTCTTTCTATCTCTCTGAGTTATAGAATTGGCCAGAGCTTATCTAACCATGCTGAGACCTGGAATGCATGTGTTGTTTGCTGTAACAATACTCATTGTAAGTATGGAGAGAGAAAAGGATACTTGCACATGGTACTGATATTTGAGCATCAGTATTCCTGGCCAAAATTTGTTGTGTATTTGCATATATTTGCACAAACACGCATAAAATAATTTAATAAAGTAATATACTGACCGATAATTATGATTTCCATATTTTTCTTTACTTTTCTATATGCAGAACATGCTTTTTCTTTTTTTTCTTTCACAAGAAATGTGCAGAACATGTTTACACATCTGTGTGTACAGGCACGTTGAAAACAATTGGCTGCATTTAGATTAGTAAAAAAAGTCTTGAGTATTTACGCAGCAGAGTGCAAGAGGCGTAAGAAAATACAAATCTTGAAATGAATGCTTTAAATCAAACATACAGTATTTTTGGATATTTGATTCACAGTGGAAAACTTCACATTTTTCCTCCTTATTCGGACATACAAATATCTCCTAGCTGAAGCAGTCTTTATTTTATCTTTTAGGTACATTGGACAGAAACAAGCTGTGTGTTGTCTTTTTTCAGAGGAGAGTTAAATTTGAATTTAAGTGTTTTTTGTAGACTTTTTAAAAATCTATTGATTGAATTTAATAATTACACTGGTGGCCAGAGACACTGGTTACATAGTTAAAAAAAGACACTAGTCCCCTCCACCTAGTACCCAGATAGAAAGGATAACTTGCCACACATTTGTGGCAGTGTTGAATTGTATATCTGTTAACTTGCTGCACATTGTCACTGGCAAGTTGGACACTTTCAGAGCACTTGAAGTTCTAGGCCCGCATTCAGAAAGGAGATACAACGGCGTATCTCCGGATACGCCGTCGTATCTCTGAGTGTGCGGCGTCGTATCTATGCGACTGATTCATAGAATCAGTTACGCATAGATTTCCCTAAGATCCGACCGGCGTAAGTGTCTTACACCGTCGTATCTTAGGCTGCATATTTACGCTGGCCGCTAGGTGGCGTTTCCGTATATTTACGCAATGAATATGCTAATTAGGCAGATACGCCGATTCAGAAACGTACGTCTGGCCGGCGATTCTTTTTTTTACATTGTTTATGTTAGGCTTTTTCCAGCGTAAAGTTACCCCTGCTATATGAGGTGTAGCCAATGTTAAGTATGGACGTCGTTCCCGTGTCGAGTTTTAAAAATTTTACGTTGTTTGCGTAAGTCGTTCGCGAATAGGGCTGTACGTAAGTTACGTTCACGTCTAAAGCATTGACGATTTGCGGCGTAATTTCGAGCATGCGCACTGGGATTTTTTCACTAACGTCAAATAAAAAAATGTAATTTAAATAAAACACGCCCACATCATCCACATTTGAATTAGGCGGGCTTACGCTGACACACATACGTTACGCCGCCGTAACTAAGGGCGCAAGTTCTTTCTGAATACGGAACTTGCGCCCTAATTATTGGCGGCGTACCGTATCTGAGATACGTTACGCCACCCGGAAAGATACACCAATGTATCTGAATCCGGCCCCTAGTTGACACTTTTCCAATTTGTAACAAATTTGCATGGCAAGTCTCTAGCAAGAGCAAAGTTGCAGTGATGAGTCTACAGCAAAAGCTCTGCAATTCTACAGCATGAAAATTCAGTCACAGTGGCCCCTGTGGTGGGATGACTATTGCACAATAAATCAAAAAGCATAAAAGGGGAACAGGGATGGGGAGAGCACTCACATTAGCCACATCCGTAAGTATTGTAGACAAAAGAAGGGAACAATTACTCGCAAGAAGCAATTGATGGTCGGACTTTGGAGGCAAGACGGAAGTATATAAAAAATATAAATTTATTACAAAAATATAGATTTAACAAAGAACAATAAAGATAATAAAACCATATAGATTGAATAGTATATATGGACAATATCCTCTGTACATCGACGATGTACAGAGGATATTGTCCATATATACTATTCAATCTATAATGTTACAGGTAATCTAGAGCTAGAATTATTTCTCTCACTCTAATGTTCACAGCGATACCTCACGTGTGGTTCTAACACTGTTTACATATGCGTGTGTAACTTACATATGTGTTCGCTTCTGTGCACAAGTATGGAGGGATGGGAGCTCTTTTTTAAAGAGGACCTGTAATTTTTCATTTCTATTACAAGGGATATTTACATTCCTTATAATAGTGATAAAAAATTAAAGCGGAGGTTCACCCTAAAACAATTATATACCATTCCAACCAGCATACTGCCGACATGTACAGTATGCTGTTTTTTTTTTTTCCGATGTACATACCGTTTCATACTTGTTTTTCTTTCCAGACTCCCGCGGGGAATAGGCGTTCCTATGAAGAGGCGTAGATGATTGACGTGCGGCTAAGGCGCATCACACGTTCCGAAAATAGCCGGACTGGGACTCGGCTATATACGGCGCCTGCGCAGTCAGCTTCTAGTCTGTGCGCAGGGGCCGTATAGAGCCGAGTCCCAGTCCGGCTATTTTCAGAATGCGTGACGCGCCTTAGCCGCACGTCAATCATCTACGCCTCTTCATAGGAACGCCTATCCAGTGGGAGTCTGGAAAGAAAAACAAGTATAAAACAAGTATAAAACGGTATGTACATCGGAAAAAAAAAAAAACAGCATACTGTACATGTCGGCAGTATGCTGGTTGGAATGGTATATAATTGTTTTAGGGTGAACCTCCGCTTTAATTTTTTATCACCTTTATTACTATTATAAGGAATGTAAATATCCCTTGTAATAGAAATGAAAAATGACAGGTCCTCTTTATGGAGAGATCTGGGGGTCAATACGGCCCCAAATCTCCTTTACCTTTTAAAAGCAAAAAATAAATAAACTGATCTTTTGCTTCAGCCATAAGCTCAGTAATTCTTACTTGCAACTTGCAAACCGCAACGTATATATACCGTATTTATCGCGGTATAACGCGCTCCCGCGTATACCGCACACCCCTAATGTTGCCCCGAATCCTGTGGAAAAAAAGTTTTTTTTGTACTTACAGTTTTGGTGTCTTGTGCGGCGTCCATCAGCGGCCTCGTCGGGTCCGGCGTCCGTCTGCGGCTTAGGGTGTCCTCTTCGTCGGGTACGGGTCCTTCTGCGGCTTCCGGGGGTCCTCTTCGTCGGGTCCGGGGTCCGTCTGCGGCTTCGGGTGTCCTCTTCGTCGGGTCCGGCGTCCTTCTGCGGCATCCTCGCGGTGTCCTCCCCGCTCGTTTCCTGCGCCGAGTTTGAATACTGCGCCGACATATACCGAGCGCAGTACACTTGTGTATCGTCGGGCAGGCTCGGCAACTCTCGCGCTGATGTCCTGTACGCTCAGGACGTCAGCGCGAGAAGTGCCGAGACTGCCCGAAGATACACGAGTGTACTGCGCTCGGTATATGCCGGCGCAGTATTCAAACTTGTGGCGGGAAAGCGGGTATCGGCGTATACCGCGCACCCACAATTTTGCCCTGATTTTCAGGGCAAAATAGTGCGCGGTATACGCCGATAAATTCGGTACATATTGCGGTTGACTTCAGGATTTTTATAATGCAGCATTCAGCAACAATTCCCCATCATAGTAACATTCCACCAGCCTCGCTAGCTCCTTTCCATCTCCTTATTGTCTTGATGGAAACATTCTCCTTGTTCCTTAATTACTGCACTTGGATTTTCTGGTAAAAACTCCAAGTGTGCATTCAATAAATTCATTTTAACACTCATTGAGCAAATCCAAAAGTTTCTATTTTTCCAACATGTTTTCAACGAGTGCATATTCTTTGTTCTTATTTTTCCCAAGGAACTTAGTAACCATGCTTTTGAAGGAACTCCAGGCCTTTTTTTCAATTCCGGTCACCATAGACTAGATTTTTTCATCTGACTGCAGTCTTCCAATGTTTGGCATGCCAAAAATGCTTTTTTGGTCACTTCTTTCAGAGGTATTTAAAGCATTTTCCACTTTTGTGTAATGCCTTATTAAACGGTTTCATTTATATGAATAGGTGGCAGTAGTATTTTCTTTGGGTAAACTGGATTTTTACACAAAATATGCATGTTTTCAGGTCCTAGAGTTCTTTCCAACAATTTTAAGGTCTCCACAAATCACCCAGTCAAGTTCATTATATTTTATCTTTGTGAGAACTATTTCTAAATTCTCATAACTTTTTTTGGGATGTACCGAGAGAGTACAGAGGCATACTTGTCCCCATAGTGGAAAAGAACAGCTTTTAGTCTTCTTTTACAAGTTGATGAAAAGTCGCCATTCATCTGTTTTGTACTCTATGCCAAATTTCAGTATGAAACCATCAGTATTACTACAGTAGATTAAATCATCCTCCTGTAAAAAGTATTTTGGTGAACTCCTTTTAATTTTTTCTTTTAATCTGGACCCTAAGGCCCAGATTCTCATACAATTACGTTGCTCCTGGGCAGCGTAACGTATGTGATTTACGTTACACCGCCGCAGGTTTACAGCGTTAGTGCCTGATTCTCAGAACACTTACCTGTAAACTTGCGTCGGTGTATCGTAAAAGCGCTCGGCGCAAGCCCGCCCAATTCAAATGGGGCAGGCACCATTTAAATTAGGCGCGCTCCCGCGCCGAGCGTACTGCGCATGCTCCGTCGGGTAAATTACCCGACGTGCATTGCGCTAAATGATGTCGCCCCGACGTCATTTGCTTAGACGTTAACGTAAATGGCGTCCAGCGCCATTCACGGATGTCTTACGCAAACAACGTAATTTTTTGAAATTTCGACGCGGGAACGACGGCCATACTTAACATTGGTTGCCCCTCATAATAGCGGGGGCAACTTTACGCGTCGCTTAAGCTACGGAAACGTCGTAAATTCTCAGCGTCGACCGCGCGTATGTTCGGGAATCTCGCGTAATTACCTAATTTGCATAGACGACGGGGAAAACGACGATGCGACACCTAGCGGCGTGAAAAAAAATAGCATTTAAGATCTGACAGCGTAAGAGCCTTACGCCTGTCAGATCTAATGGGTATCTATGCGTAACTGATTCTAAGAATCAGTCGCATAGATACCCGGGGCCAGATTAGGACTTACGACGGCGCAAATGGTGTTGCGCCGTCGTAACGCCATTGAGAATCTGGGCCTTAGAATTTAGCAAAGTTTTTGATAATACAAAATCCCTCATTTCATATTGAGAGAAGAACCGAGGGTCTTAACTTCCTATACTACACTAAAAAATGTTATGAACACTATCTAAACCGGAATTATTGGGTGATCTTCCAGTGTTAGGCTCCATGCACACTTGGCTTAAGAAAATGTATATTCTCTTAGGAGTAAAAAACACTCATATAGACTATTTTTTGTTCAAATTTTAGAAGAGTTTAGTAGAGTTTTACATTTTTTCTGCCTCCAAGCTCCAAACAGAAACGCAAACCAGATTTTTTTTTGTTCCTGCTTCTAAACGTTAAACTCAAAATATGTCTCTTACCGTCCTAATATGCATGTACACATATGATGGCATTGAGCTGCTTCTACAGGCAGAACACAAAACTCCTGTAGAAGCAGCAATTTTTAAGCCAGTGTGCATGGAGCCTTACTGGTTAAAGTAGAACTGGAATTTCTGGGCCATGCGAAACACAAAAATAAGTTCAAAATCACTGACAGAAATCTCACAGGATAATCAGTGTCTGCATTCAATTTAAAGCTGGCTATTAACTGAATTCACAACTGATGGGAATTTTTGACTCAGTATTTATAGTCAGTTTTTTTATAGAAAATTTTGGAAATCTGGTATGTTCACTAGCCTGAGACAGACAGGGAAGACAACTTCCTAGACTACAAAAAGACGAACCATTGCTGTATACTGCATATGTAAAATTACTGTTTGAGGTATGAAAATGTATTTACATATCTCATTCACTAGCCTGAGACAGCCATTATTTTTTAATTCCCACCCCCACTCCTTTTCTGAAGTCATGTGGTTACTTTTCTGGATTTTGATTGGATGTTAGTGATCATGTTGACAAGAGCTCCAGACCGAGCTCCAGACAACAGACCCACCCACAGATGGGTGGGATAATGCATGGGAACAATATGTATAATTTGTGACAGTGCTAGGCCCTGCCACTGTGCGAGGATAAGTAGAAAATGCACAGTATTTGTACTTTTGCAGAGTGCAAAATTCGAGAGTGTTGTTTCTGAGTAGAGAAGACTGGCTTGTCCGTGTTCTCTGGCTTTTCCCCTGGATCAGAGCCTGAAGTGTGAAGGCTTTAAAGCGGGAGTTCACCCCCAAATCAACTTCCTGACATTAGTTTCAGCATACTGCTAACATCTGCAGTATGTTGTGTTTTTTTTTTTTTCCCGCTACTTCTCGTTTATGAGCCCTTGTTATCCGACTCCGAGCGGGGAATCCTGCGGGGAGTAGGCGTTCCTAAGTGAAGAGGAGTTGATTGACGGGCTGCTAAAATGTGTCACAGCTTCCGAAAATACCCAAAATGACACTCGGGTGTTTACGCCACTAAACGGCGCCTGCCGTGTAGAGCTGACTGCGCAGGCGCCATAAACACCCGAGTGTCACTCAAGGGTATTTTCGGAAGCCGTGACGCACTTTAGCCGGCCGTCAATCAACTCCTCTTCGCTTAGGAATGCCTATACCCGGAAGCGATCCCCGCTCGGAGCCGGATAACAAGGGCTCAATAAATGATAAGAAGCGGAAAAAAACCACCATACTGCAGATCTAATGCACTCTGCAGTGTCGTTGAGCATCATGGGAAATGTAGTTCCAAAACATCTGGGGTGCCAAGGTTCGCCATCACTGTACTAGGACATTGCAGGAGGAGCTAATTAACCTACCAGCATGTTTTTGGAGTGTGGCAGGAAACCAGTGGAAGCCCACGGAAGTACAGGGAGAGCATGCAAGCTCCATGCAGATAGTGTCCTGGTTGGAATTCGAAACAACGACCTCACTGCTGTAAGGCAGATGTACCAATCCACTGTGACTTAGATTTCTTTATAGAGCCATCATCTAAACTTTAAAATCAATATTGTAAGCAGGAAAGAGGCAAATTCAGTCCAGATTCACTTTTTTTTAAATACTGGCCATGACCTCTTTGAACATGTGAATAATGATAATTATATACTAAAGCATAGCATGTAATCAGGAGCGTAACTGAAGATGATAGGGCCCCTCAGTCACCTCCCTATTCCCTTTGATCTACTGCATAAAAGCACATTATGGCATACTTCCCTGCCAAGTGTTTCCTTCCAACCCTGTGGTGTCAGTACTCTTGGCTGTCACAGGCATCTCATTCTTCTGGTTTTCTTTCTGGGCTTGTGCTCTTTGGCCACCTGATTGGCTGGGTTGTGATGACATCACACCTGTGCATGTACATGGGAGTCTCATTATCGTGGCATGGAGTGGTGCTGTATATGCATGCTGAGCTTCAGCTCCATGTACATTGAAGCTGACAAGTAGGGAGAAGCCGTTTTGATAGAAGAGACCAATAGGGGTCTAGCTGTCAGGGTTTTTTTTTTTTTTTTTTATTCCACTTTATGATAAACAGTATCAAAATCAAGGACAGGTTGCAGGAGAGCAGTTACCATAGTAAATTACTAGAGGCCAGTGCTGTGAGCAGCAGTCAGGGGAAAAGGAATTAACTTATGTAGCGCTCATCCCCGAAGTATCCGCTGGTTGATTTGGGATCGGCCTACTAAGTTACCCTGGCGGTGTCTAGGGGTGTAGTTGTGAGAACAGAGGTAATGAGCGAAGGTCCAGACATCCAATAAAGAGTTTTTCAAAGCTTTATTGTCCAGGCCAAACACGGCCAACATCAACATAAATTGGGAAGGTCAAGGTTGATGAAGGAAGAAAGAGAACCTTGCGGTATCAGGCCCGGATATTAAATGGAGCAGTCAGTACTGCTCTGTATAGTACCAATTTCTGTAACTCGTCGCCACTCTGCTTGGAGTGGGCAGTGCCCCCGGACAGACCCTCATGACAGGCCTGGCAGCCGAAGCGTCACTCTGAACTAGCTGGGAGGAACAGGTCTCTCACACAGACCTGGCTCTAGGGCCTCTGCCACAGGCCAATTTCAATAAAGGACTTAGGTGAATAAAGAGAGAGCGAATCCTCCCAGTGGACTTTTTCTATATAGGCCCCCGGATGACAGCAAGCATACCTGTCAGTGGTCCGGACACCCAATCCCCAGACTGAGATTTTATCAACAGGTCCTGGAACCCAGCGAAGCACTGGAGTCCCCTTTTACCTCCAGGTGAGGTTCAATGCAGCTTTGAGCCTTGGCCAGGTGGGCCGCGCCGGCGGGGTCCATGGATGCACGTACCCTGAAAGTGGGTACTGCACCTGGAACGGGGACCCTGCAAAGATTTCTTAACACATGACCCTTGTCACAGATATACTCTCCCCCAGCATGCCCCGCGAGGAAAAAACTCTCTGGAGCCAACTGCCGGCCAGGGGTTGCATTGCACCCCTTGACCACAGACTGACCCAATGGACATTTGAAAGCAAGGGGGCGCTACACTTATATTAACTATAATATTAATATCCTTGATAATTGTGATTTTTTTCTGCATAATAATGAATACTACAAAATAAAGCTTCAGATTCAGAAAGAATGGCGTAACTTTCGGCGGGCGTAGTGCATCTCATATACGCTACGCTGCCGTAACTTAGAGAGGTGAGTACCGTATTCAGAAAGAACTTGCGCCCTAAGTTACAGCGGCGTAGCGTAAATGGGCTGGCGTAAGCCCGCCTAATTCAAATTATCAAGGCATGCGCCATGTATCCCAGTGCGCATGCTCAAAATCAAATGAATCGGCGTATCTAGGTCATTTGCATATTTATAATGGGATCGCCGAATGCGTCCAGCGTTACTATGCGCTCACGATACGCCGGCGTAGGCAAGTTACATCGGACGGCTAAAGCCATGTTTTTGGACGTATCTCGCTTTGTGAATCGGCGCAAAATGTTTCTGAAGAGTTAAAATTGTAAAAGTAAATTGGTGTTGAGCGATTTATCCTTATATTTTTATGTAAAAGTAATTGCCAATTATGCATTATCTCTTTTGGAAATATTGAATGTTTTTAGTGCAATTTATATAGTCAGCATAGAAGAGGAGACATATTACTTTCTTTTTTTATTATTGCACAAACTTCTATAACATCTCATGAACTATGATACTTTGTTTGAGATCATATGTAGAGTAAATGCTATAAATACACTATAAGTCTGTCCTTTGCTTCATAAATACATCTAAAAATGGAAAACCAAGCCGCAGACCAGTCACCCATCACAATTTATTTCATGCTGCTGATTCACGTAAACCATCAATTTCCACGGTCCAAAGGCTTGCATGCTCTCAAGAGAATTCATCGTATTGAAAGGCCCTAGAGAGAATCTTCTTGGGAAAGTGAAGTGAAGCTGAGGGTCCTGATATGTTTACGCCTGGGGAAATACTAAGTGGAAACTGTTTGAAGATTTTTCCAACATATTCCCCCTGACTTGTGTATTTCTTTTTGGAAATTTTCTATTTATTAACTTCTTTTATGACTGATGACCTAGTCTGAAATGTTATGAAACTAAATGTATGTAGCCCGAACTTTTCTAAAGGATTACTATTCGAGTTTAAACCTACTCTTGTCACCTCAGTTCATGAATTTCTACATAAGGACATTGCAAAAGGAACATTGTATATCACATTTTAGTATGCATCATAAAGGATGGCTTAAAAGCATATTATAGTTTATTCATTTTTTTAAAGATATATAGTACATGTAAAACAGACCTGTAAAATAATACACTGCTTGTACTTGGGTGGGTAAACTCACTCACTTTACTGAGTCTATGGAGGGAGCCTTGGCTGGACATGGGGATTGGGAGGTTAGTAGTTTATAGGAAGAAGATAACATTGTTTTTGCTTTAAAGCGGGGGTTCACCCTATAAACCTAAAAAAAAAAAAAATTTTTGTTCTACCATAAAATCAGGCATTGTAGCTCGAGCTACAGTATGCCTGTCCCGATTTTTTTCCCCCCGTACTCACCGTTTACTCCTACATCGAAGATACCGACTCCCCTCGGTGAATGGGCGTGCCTATGGAGACGGAGGATGATTGACGGCCGGCTCTGGCGCGTCACGCTTCTCCGGAAATAGCCGAAATAGGCTTGGCTCTTCACGGCGCCTGCGCATAGCCTGTGCGCAGGCGCCGTGGAGAGCCGAGACCTACTCCGGCTGTCTTCGGGGAGAGTGACGTGCCAGGGCCGGCCGTCAATCATCCTCCCTCTCCATAGGCACGCCCATTCCCTGCGGGAGCCGAAATCTACGATGTCCGATTACAAGGTGAGTCCGGGGTTAAAAAAATCGGGACAGGCATACTGTAGCTCGCGCTACAATGCCTGTCTCGATGGTAAAATCAAGTCAGTGAGGGTGAACTACCGCTTTAAGTTAAAAAAAAATCTTAGCCTGAAAACAAATTCAGCCACCACATCTAAGCACTGATAAGCTGTAATATATTTCATTTCTGTTCTTCAGTTTTAGTTATCATTTCATCTTAAAAATATTTTATTGCAGATTTTTTAAACAAACATTAGGGCAGTGCAATATAGGACAATAACAATACAGAACAGTTACAGAATCACCCTCCTTAAAAAGAAAAACACAGATTACCACCAATTATTTACTGAGACGTTCCTTAAGTTTTAGATATCAGTTAGCAGTGTTTCAGTGGACCTTAAAAGAACCAAAAAAGAGTGGGAAATTAAACATGTCATGAACTTTACTTTAAAGTTGGTGAAAAATGTAAATAGGGAACCAGAGTAGGAGAGAAGAAAACAGGAGAGTTCCAGAGGGTTCCAGAAAATGGTTCTGTTTAGACAGGCCATATATTATGCAATTTTCTTACTTTCAACCAGGGGTTGAAGGACAGAAAATTGTTTGATTCTTCCATCAATGCAGTCAGTGTTGATGGAGGAATCCCTCCTGCTGTGCTGTTGTATGCTGACAGCAGGAGGTTTCCCAGCCATCAGAATACAATGATAGTGTATAGTTACAATCAAAAGTTTCAAATTTTGATCCGTCTGACCACAGAACAGTTTTCCACTTTGTAACAGACCATTTTAAATTGTCTTTAGCCAAGGGAAGATGGCAACGTTTTTTTGGATCATGTTCAAATATGGCTTGGATGGCTCAAGACACAGGCAATGATTTTTAGAAGTATTCCTGAGCAGTGGCGGCTGGTGCTCAAAATTTTTGGGGGGGCGCAAACAAATGAAAAAAAAACATCAATTGCAGCCTCACTGTATCCATCAATTGCCGCCACTGTGCCCATCAAATGTGGCCACTGTGCCATACAATTGTGGCCACTGTGCCATACAATTGCGCCCCCTATAGACGCACCGCCACTGTTCCTGAGTCCGTGCAGTGATGTCCATCACAAAATCAAGCCTGTTTTTAAGGCAGTGCCATCCAATATTATGCTTTGGCAGAGAGATTTCTCCTGATTCTCAGAGACTTTTGATGATTTTATATACTATAGATGATGATATATTCAAAGTCTTTGCAATTTTACATTGAGGAACATTATTCTGAAATTGTTCAACAATCTTTACAGATTTACGCGGCTTTTTACAGATTGGTGAACCTCTACCCATCTTTACTTCTGGGACACTCTGACTCTCTCATTTTATACCCAATCATATTACTGACCAGTTGACCATATACCTAATAAGTTGCAAAATGTTCTTTCAGCTCTTCCTTGTTCATACCAACTTACTTTTTGTTGCCCTGTCCCAACCTATTTAAGACCAATTACATTTTTTTTTTTTTTAAATGGTTTCAACATTTGATATTTTCTATTGTAAATGAAACCTGGGTTTATGAGATTTGCAAATCATTGCATTTGGTTTTTAGGTAGACTTTACACAATGTCCCAACTTTTTTGGAATTGAGGTTATAGATGTTTTAACTACTATTAAAATATTTAATAAATATATATTTTTGTAAAATTGATATAATGAATATATATTAACGAAACTGTACTTTTTGTACAGTTTTAATTTTTTTAACATTGTCTATGCATACAGTCTGAACGAAAACACATACTTTTGCAAAAATTTGTATTTTTTTCATTATATTATGTATGATAAATATTTTATTTTATGGAAATTGTGCATTTCATGATATGAGGATCAGTAATGGTAATTGTCAGTGTGTGTTTGTGAAAAGAATGTATGTATGTATTTCAAATCTCCTAATACACAAACTTTTCTTTTTGCAGTGGGATTTTGAAGATTTAGATCAAAATTGGAATACGGACTCTGAAGTTCCAAGTATCCAGCCAAGTGACAGCTCTGTTCTAAATGTTGCAAGTTGTAATTCTGAATTGCAGTTTACATCCACTCTCTGGCCAAGATAAAAAAAAACTTTGAAATCAATAATGGCAAAAAGAAAACACAACTTGCAGCCATGGCAAAGACAGAACAGAAGTGAAAACAGCATAATAGCTTCCCTTGTCAATGGGCTAATTATGTTTTTTCATTCAAGTGTATCACTGTCACTGGCTTAAAGTATGATTTGATGTAAAGACTGTAAAGATTGTACTACATTCAAACAGGTTTTGAAGCCCAGAAGAGTTTATACTTTATCTTCTGCCTCATATAAATTAATCATCACCCGGTGAACAATTTGCTTGTACTACAAGCATGGTCACTTATTTTTTGCAAGCCTGTAGCTTGTAAATCTTCACCAGGCCACACCTCGTCATGTCCACTTCTTTCTGTATTCACAGCACTGCCTATGTTGCCGAAACCCTCTCACTGTGATCTACAGTGTCTGGGAGTAGAGAGGATTTGGCAATAGGGTAGGGTAGGTTAAGGAAGTTTTTATTTACTTTGAGGCTTTTGCGGAACATAATCACTGGATTTGGGACTTGTTTAGACTGTGATAAAGGAGCATTAAAGTAATATTAAACCCAAAAGCACAATACAATAAACATTCTCCTGTAAACTATTTGTTAAAATTCTTACCCCAGCATTTGGAGTTTATAACTTTTAATACAGCTGCTTGCGCCTGAGCTCTCAGGGCTGCTTCTCTGGAAAGAGTTAACAGTGGACAGTGCAGTACTCAGTCAGCTTGGGGAAGGGAGAGGGAGGAGGAGAGGAGTGATTGGCCATCCTAAGCCATGGGGCTGGTTGTTTCTATTAATGAACACAGTGTAGGGAGACATAACTCGAGTCCCCCTCCCTCAGTATTTCTCTTCATGTGCCTCCAGTCATGCCTCTGCTGACATGGGGGCTCCTCGCAGGGCTCCTCCCCCTTAACTCTATTGGTCGGCAGCTGGTCTGCTGACTTTGTCTATCAGTTTCTGCCTCCTTGCATGGCTTCTCTCTGCAGCCATGGGTGGAGAGGATAGGCGGGGCAGTCTGCAGTGACAGTGCTCAGCCTCCCCTCAGCAATGAGCAGGATAACTGACAGATGGGCATCCTATACATGCGAAACGAACAGAGGGCGGTCCCCCCCACAGTGACAGAACTCCAGGGCCCGGTCGCAAGTGTGACTGCTGCAACCCTGGTAGTTCCACCACTGAGTAATATATATATATATCACCATGGTCATGTACAATAAAGACATGAAAACAGGATGGCTCAGTGACTCCATAACTCTCTCAACGTGTTTCATGAATCTTAGTTCACTTCATCAGGAGATGATATTGCTGAATGAATGTATGCCATATACAAAAGACACTCTATAAGGATGTACATGTATCTGTCAGATACTAAATGCACATGAGCCCTCTCCAGAGAGTCTGGCTGGGGGAGCTGTGGAGCAAGTGGAAAGCCACTCACCAAGGACTCAAAGCAGGGGTGGCGGGATGAGACTGGCCTGACAGTGTGGATAGATGTCATCAAATGACTAGGGGAATGTCTCACTGATAGATCACCCAGCAGAACCTCTAACAAACTGAAGCCAAACTCCAGTCCAGCTCATATTTATAATCAGTTACAAGGAAAAAAAAATATTTTTGGGATAAAGGTTTTGCATGAATAAATAAAAGCTAATCATATTATTCACCCCTGCCAGTGTCCCATCTCTGTAAACGGATACAATTCTGCTAGAGAAAAAAGCTGGGATTTTGAAATACAAGAAACTTGAACAAATTTTTTGTTGGTAACGATCCTAAGCACAGCATACCCATTTTTGTTAAACTTGATGGCTAGTTCACCAGATGAAAATACAAGAAAGAAAGCCTAAAAAAATGCAGCCATTACATCCTAAGAATTGGTAAGCTTCAATGTAATAAAATAATAAATGGTTGCTTTTGGGCTTAATACAGTACTGCTTTAAATTAGCCACTGAAAGTGTTTAAAAACACGGAGGGTTTAAAGAGGAACTTCAGTATTTGTTTCATCTTTCCATCTATTAAATCTTCTGACCTTGTTGTTTTAACTTTGGATAGTAAAAAAAAAATTCTACCAGTAAATACCTTACACAGCCCACTTCCTCTTTATTGTCTGGAAAAAGGCCTAGGCGTATGAGATCATGCGCAGCTCTCTCACTCTCCTGAGTTTGCCAAGAAGGGGGGGCGGGGGGTGAGTCATAAGAGGGCCAATGAGAGCTGCAGAGCTTGAGGTGTGCCTCTGTGTAAATCCAGGAAGTAAACAGACAGCAGCTTCAGCTGCCCACAGTTAAAATGGCTGCAGCCAGACTCTGTGGAGGGAGATTTATGCAGCATATTTGGCAAGTACAGAATCACAGTGTATATATAAAATAATATGCAAAGTGGTTGGAGGGAAGCTTCAGAATGGCAAAGATATTTTTATTACAAATTATGTGAGCAGACTGCAGTTCCTCTTTGACATCACTTTGTTGTATTTTGACGTGATTTTAAGTCATTTTGTTACAGCCAGTTTATTTCACCCCATTTCATCAAATCTCAATGCTTCAAATTAAACATTTTCTTACTAACATGTGTCTAGTCATTTTGTATTATATAACGTAAACAGGATACAAAAAATGATGTTAAAGATCAAGTGAAAGTTATCTTAAAGCGGAGGTTCACCCTCTATATAAACATGACCTTATTCAGACGTGCTCCATATTTACTAAGACCTTCCGCTATCCACACTTTCTAAAATTATTTCTGTACCTTGATTCATATGTTAATAGCAGCCACTTCCTGCTATCCCTCCCGCAGGAGTAGGCGTGTCTACCTTCTCCACAGCGGCGCAGTGTCTCCTGGGAGCAGAGTGTGACGGTTCCCTCGAGACGATTCCTAACACAGCCCTACGAGATATCGCAAGATTTTACTTGTCACATGACTGGGGAACCAGGTCATGTGACGAGGGCGGATCTAATTCCGCCATTTTACTCAATGGCAAACCTTTTCATCAGCTGCTCAGTGCACGTTCTGAGCTATAGCTGATAGAAAAGATGTTGTGCATGTCGTCACAACGGGGCGTGACCTGTTCAGTACGCCGGCCGTTGTGATGGCAAGCGTGTAGTGTTGACGGCGCCGCTCGCCGTCAACACTGCACATGCGCGGGATAGAGCGGTGAATGCTGGGACATCAGCATTCACCGTATCCCGGAAGTATTTGCTTGTGGGCTTCAGAGTGTCCACAAACAAGATGGAACCATCCAGGAAAGATTTTAAAAAATTGTTTTCCTCCGAATGTCAATGCGGATGACTATAAATATGAGACACGTGAGTACAAACATAAATATATTAAAAGCGGCAGATGCACAAAAAAAAAAAACGATTTCCCGCGTAACCCCCGCTTTAACCTGCCTGGCGGTATTCCCGAGTCTGACTCGGGGTTAGATTTTCCTGCTGCGAGCGGTAACCCCGAGTCAGACTCGGGCTTGCCTCGCTAGATCCACAGGCATGGTTTACTTACCTTGTCCCTGGATCCAGCGATGCCACCGCGCTGTGCGAGCGAGCGGGACCTCGCTCGATTCACACAGTGCCTCCGTGTGACGCCGATCTCCGTTCCCTGCGACGTTACGACGCACGGGGACGGAGAACGGCGCCAAATTCAAAAAAGTAAACAAACACTTTACATACAGTATACTGTAATCTTATAGATTACAGTACTGTATGTAAAAAAAACACCCACCCCTTGTCCCTAGTGGTCTGCCCTGTGTCATGCATGTCATTTTATATAATAAAAACGTTTCTTTCTCCCTGCAAACTGTAGATTGTCCATAGCAACCAAAAGTGTCCCTTTATGTCAAAAATAGTTTTAGATCAGCTAAAAAACAGCGATAATAAATTATAATCACTTGCAGAATTGTGCGATAGCGATTTGTGGGGAAATTCGTCATAAAAAAAAAAAAATAATGACAGCAACAATTCTGCAACTGAGCAAATTTCAGTGATTTTGATTTGATTACATTATTGAATAATTTTTATTATAATTATATTATTATTTGTTATAATTATTTATAATTGTTTATTATATTATAATTTATCATTTTGTTTTTAAAAAAATGTCATACCCGGGATGCCTATTAGATTCTTGTTTGGTCAGATTTAAGTGAGTTATTTCTAAAAATTACAGACCTACAATATAAAACGCCAAATTTCCTTGCAAATAATGGTACCGCTTTCAGCATGTTTTTTCTGAAAGAATCATACCGCCAGGGAGGTTAAGTGCTAAGTCCAAATAAAGTGCTAAGTCCAAAGTTGTC
Source organism: Rana temporaria (assembly GCF_905171775.1). Classification (NCBI taxonomy): domain Eukaryota; kingdom Metazoa; phylum Chordata; class Amphibia; order Anura; family Ranidae; genus Rana; species Rana temporaria. The sequence goes on from NC_053492.1 coordinate 185,805,517, forward strand.
AGTGACGGATTCAATGATCTACTTAGGCTCTTATACAGTATCTCTCACAGCCGTTGAGGTCAAGAGCTCCGCACCAAAGTTCCCAGTTCAGCTCCTATGGAGCCAAGCAATGAAGTCACACTTCTTTAACATTCCTACATCTGGAAAATAAACTAAATAGCCACCAGTAAGAGTAAGACACCACCCTAAAAGTTAGCTATAGTTGCGTAGAGCTGGGCACTCAGGTGCAGTGATATTACTGTTGGAATTCAAAAGAAATTAAAGCTTTATCTCCTTATATCAGTTTTGAGTGGACTGGCTCTTCAATAGAGCTATGAATAACATTGAGCCATGTAAGTAGAGACAATAGGGTAGATTCAGGTACCTTTGCGCATTTTTTACGGAGGCGCAGGGCAACGTTTTTGCCCTGCGCCCCCGCAAATTTGACTGGGAGTCTATGCCTGGAAGTGGGTGCAAATACCTGTCTACACCCCCCCTGAAAGGTGCCAAATGTGACACCGGAGGGGGGAGGTTTCCTGAAAAGCGGAAGTTGAATTTTTGGGTGGAACTCCGCTTTAATAAAAATCCCAATCACAGAAGGTTTTATACCTTAATGCAGAGAATGCGTTTAGAACCACTTTAAGATTGATATTTTAGTATCAAGCCGGGAATCTGATGGTATGTACTTTATATAACAGCTTTATATACCACATCTCTTAGACTAGTGGTAAGCTTCCTTACAGTGGGTTGCATTCACTCTCTCAGGCCCCGTACACACGGCCGAGGAACTCGACGTGCCAAGCACGTCAAGTTCCTCGTCGAGTTCTGGGATGAAGCCGCCGAGGAGCTCGGCGGGCCGCCTTCTCCCATAGAACAACGAGAAAATAGAGAACATGTTCTCTATTTTCTCGTCGAGCTCCTCGGCGGCTCCATCGAGCCAAAACTGTACAGACGACAGAGTTTCTCGGCAGAATCCGGGTTTTGACCGAGTTTCTCGGTGAATTCTGCCGAGAAACTCTGTCGTGTGTACGGGGCCTCATGCAGAGTTATACAAAAAGTAAATTTTCCTTGCAATTCCCCAGTGATTTGATTGTTCTACATTATGAATGACTCGACTGGTTAATGCCTGCAAGAACTGGGCTATCCTGAGAATTCTGTGACACTTAAAGAGTAACTCCACTTTTGCTAAAACAAAATGCAAAACGATCCCCTCTGGGTGATCAATGTACATTGCAGGGATTTTAACAAACTTTGTAGCAGATTCCTACATTTTGTTTCTCTGAAGAAATAATAATGTTTGTTTCACCAGGTCTTTTGCAGACTGACTGTAAACGGAATAATGAACCAGGGACTGGTTTATTGTAATTTGTTGGTACACTTTAACCACTTCCATACCAGGCACTTACGCACCTTCCCGCCCAAGCCAATTTTCAGCTTTCAGCACTGTCGCACTTTGAATGGCAATTGCGCGGTCGTGCGACGTGGCTCCCAAACAAAATTGGCGTCCTTTTTTCCCCCCACAAATAGAGCTTTCTTTTGGTGGTATTTGATCACCTCTGCAATTTTTTTTTTTTTTTTTGCGCAACAACTAAAAAAAGACTGAAAATTTTGAAAAATCACGTTTATTTTTTTCTGTTAATTTTTTTGTAAATAAGTACGTTTTCTCTTTCAATTACGGGCACTGATATGGCGGCACTGATGGGCACCGATGAGGTAGTACTGACGGGCACAGATGAGGTGTCACTGATTGGCGGCGCTGGTATAAGGCACTGATGGGCACACATAGGCGGCACCAGGGGAGGGCTGGCAGCTTTAGGCCTGGGGGGGCAATTCCAGTCAAGTGGCCCATTAACACCTTACCGATCAGCCGCCGTCGTTATACGGCAGCAGGTTGGTTCCCCAGCGCCCATGGCGTGACGCTGGAGCTGGTGCGCGGGGCCAGCGGCTGCGATATCCACCGGCGACCCTATGGAACACTTAAACCCTTGATCGCCCCCTAGTGTTAACCTCTTCCCTGCCAGTGACATTTATACAAAAATCAGTGGGTATATTTAGCTCTGATCGCTGTATAATTTTCACTGGTCTCAAAAAAGTGTCCAATCTGTCCACCCCAATGTCGCAGTCCTGCTATAAAAAAAATAAAAAATCGCTGATCACTGGCATTACTAGAAAAAAATTAAAATAATAAAAAATTCAAATCTATTCCCTATTTTGTAGATGCTATAACTTGTGCGCAAACCATTCAACACAAGATTATTGCGTTGTGTTTTTTTTACCAAAAATATGTAAAAAATATATATATATATTGGCTAAGACTGATAAAGAAATATATTTTTTTGGGGGGATATTTGTTAAAGCAAATAATTAAAAATATTAGTTGTTTTTTTTCAAAATTTCTCTTTTTTGTTTATACCGCAAAAAAAAAACCTGTGACCAAATACCAGCAAAAGAGAGCGCCATTTGTGGGAAAAAAAGGATGTAAATTTTGTTTCGGTACAAAATCAATTGTCAGTTAAAGCGATGCAGTGCCGTATCGCAAAAAATGGCCTGGTCAGGAAGTGGGTAAATCCTCCCGGGGCTGAAGTGGTTAAACCACCGAATCAGCTCACCATCATCAGTGCCCATCAATGCAGCCTCACAACTGCAGCCTGATCAGTGCCGCCTCACCAGTGCAGACAGTACCCATCCATGTAGCCTCACCAGTGCAGACAGTGCCTATCAGTGCAGCCTCACCAGTGTAGAGAGTGCCCATCAGTGCAGCCTCACCAGTGCAGCGAGTGCCCAGGCATCAGTGCAGCCCGATCAGTGCTCATCAATGCAGCCTCACCAGTGCCTATCAACGCAGCCTGTTTAGTGCACTTAATGCAGCCTCACCAGTGCAGAAAGTGCCCATCAGTGCAGCCTCACCAGTGCCCATCAGAACAGACTCCCCAGTGCAGTGCCCATAAATGCAGCCTCACCAGTGACTATCAGTGCAGCCTGATCAGTGTCCATCAATGCAGCCTTACGGTCACCAGTGCAGACAGTGCCCATCAGTGCAGCCTGGTCAGCTGGGGCCCAGGGTGTCAGGGCCTGGGTCTGTCTCACAGCCCTCTATAGAGAACTGGGAGCTCAAAATCTCTCCAGCCAATGCATTCTTGTGGGATAGCAAACTCACAGTTCTATGTAGTATAGCAAATCTCTGCGTGTCTGTCCTAGCCCTCAGTGCCCACTGCCCAGAGTCCAAATGCAGTTTGATATGTGACTGTTACATTCACAAGAAGCACTGAGGACTCCGTTCAAAACGGCAGAACCAAAATGCAGTGGCGGACTATTAGGGGTGCCCAGGTGCCGACCACTTTCTCCTCTCCACCCCCTATATGCAGTGGATAGATTCATGCATAGCATGAATCTATCCACTGCTGCCCCATATTCATGCATCTAGCACCTTTCGGGTCACTGAGCACATGAATTACAGCGTCCAGTTTTTTTTTTTTTTAATAACCTGATTAGAGCTAGGTGATGGGGTAAGTGCCGGAGAGACAGTGGGCGGGGGTCCTCCTGGATCATTCGGCTCTGCTAACCAGATGTGGTGGTCGGGGTGGCTATGTGCGTCTGTGCGCAGGGGGGTGTGTGTTGCTTGAAGAGTCCGCTGGAGGAGGGGTTTCTAGATGAGGGGGGCTGCTGGATGAGTCTGCTGGCGGGGGGGGGGCTGCTAGATGAATCCGCTGGCGGGGGTCGTGGCTGAATCCGCTAGCGGGGGGGTTGCTGGCTGAGTGCGCTGGCGGGGGTATGCTGGCTGAGTCCGCTGGCCGGGGGATGCTGGCTGAGTCCGCTGGCCGGGGGGATGCAGGCAGTCTGCTGGCGGGGGTGGGGGGGGGGGTGCTGGCTGAGTCCGCTGGCCGGGGGGTGCAGGCAGTCTGCTGGTGGGGGTGGGGGGGTGCTGGTTGAGTCTGCTGGCGGGGGGGGGGGTCTGGCCGGCTCCTATGCGATGCATACTACTGAAGGGGATACAGACCATACACTAATAATGTTTTGACAGAGGCAGGTCATCACATCTTACCTTTGCAGCCTTTCAGTCTCTCTCTCTCTGTGTCATGTCTCCCTGCAGCCAGCCCCAGCCCGCTCGTACCGTGTCCCTCCCCTGACGTGCCACATGAGTCAGGTCATGTCACATGACCTGCCTGCCTGGTTGTCTCAGACTCCTGGAAGGTGGGAGTTGTAGTTTGCTGCGCTGATAACTTCCTTAACTTTAGCGCGGCCAAACTCCGACTCCCACAATGCAGTACAGTCTGTGCAGCCGACAGCCAGCCAATCGGCGGCCGAACTACAACTCCCACGATGCAGTGCAGCAGCCAGCCAATCGGCGGCTGCCGTGGCCGAGTTCTAGTAAAAAAATAAAAATACATTTACAGACAGCCAGCGCTGCGGCCTTTTTTAAAGATAATGTAAGCGGCCCGCTCCATCAGATGCACATTGAAAAGGAACAGCAATTTTTAATAAAATTCAATTACAACTTGGCTTGTATAGCAATTGTATATGCTTTATTATGTTTCCATGAAAGGGAAGTTACCCTTTAAGTACTTAAAGGGGTTGTAAAAAAGGTTTGTTTTTTATTTTCTAAATAGGTTCCTTTAAGCTAGTACATTGTTGGCTCACTTACCTTTTCCTTCCATTTCCCTTCTAAATGTTTTTTTTCTTTGTCTGAATTTCTCACTTCCTGTTTCTCCTCAGTAAACTTTCCACCATCATCTGAGCGGTTGTTAGTCAGCCAGAACAACTTGCTGAGGAGGAACAGGAAGTGAGAAACAGGAAGTGAGAAATTCAGACAAAGAAAACAAAGAAAAAAAACATTTAGAAGGGAAATCGAAGCAAATGGTAAGTGAACCAACAATGCACTAGCTTAAAGTGGATGTAAACCCCATTTTTTTTTTTTGATGTCACAATGTAGAGTATAAGATTTCCTATCATCTGCGCCCAGTCTTGCCACACAGAGTTAATCCAGCTCTGAGCAATCCTCCTTTATTGTTCAGTGAAAATTAAAAGACTTCCGGATAAAACACTGTCTAAATACAAAGGGCCAGATTCACATATAATTACGTTGCTCCTGGGCAGCGTAACGTATGTGATTTACGTTACACCGCCGCAGGTTTACAGCGTAAGTGCCTGATTCTCAGAACACTTACCTGTAAACTTGCGGCGGTGTATCGTAAATGCGCTCGGCGCAAGCCCGCCCAATTCAAATGGGGCGGGCACCATTTAAATTAGGCGCGTTCCCGCGCCGAGCGTACTGCACATGCTCCGTCGGGTAAATTACCCAATGTGCATTGCGCTAAATGACGTTGCACCGACGTCATTTGCTTAGACGTTAACGTAAATGGCGTCCAGCGCCATTCACGGACGTCTTACGCAAACGACATTGATTTTTAAATTTTGACGCGGGAACGACGGGCATACTTAACATGGCTTAGAACACCTAGGGCTCAGCCCTAATTTTACACGGCGTAACTCGACGAAACGACGTAAAGTTAGATCGACGGGCCGTTCAGACGTACGGGGATCGCCGTAAGTATTAATTTGCATATTCTACGCCGGTCGCAATGGCCTCGCCACCTAGCGGCCGGCCTAGAATTGCATCCTTAAGATCCGACAATGTAATTCAATTACACCTGTCGGATCTTAGGGCTAGCTGATTCTATGAATCAGTCGCATAGTTAGGACGGCCCTAACACAGAGATACGACGGCGTATCAGGAGATACGCTGTCGTATCTCTTTTGTGAATCTGGCCCAAAGTCCTTTCCTCTCTCCTTGCTTTGAGTGACAGGTTATTTACATATCTAGCTTGGACATGTTTATCATATGTTATGTTATGTTTATCATAATATGAGGTGATCCACAGTATAAAAAGAGAAATCCACCCCTCCCCCACATAACACATCCTGGTAATACACAATGACCTGTGGATCACCTCATATTATTATAAACATAACATAACATATGATAAACATGTCCAAGCTAGATATGTAAATAAAGGAACCTATTTAGAAAATAAAAAACAAACCTTTACAACCCCTTTAAGTAATATAGCCAGCTTGTGTTATGGTTGGCCACTGACACTGACACATCCAAAATCAGTTATTGATAAAATTGCCATTTAAAACTTTTAACATAAACCTAGTTATAAAAAGATGCATTAGGTGTCATTTTATAATCTTCTGTAAAACATAACCCTTTTGTGCATACACAAATAAAGAAAGATTATTGGATTGCCCTAAACAGTGGTCTGTCTTGTTCTTTTAGTATTTTTAAAACTATGTTGCTAGCCGTACCTTCTTCACCAGTCAAAGCTTTACAAAACAGACTGAACTTTACCTCAAAATGTATACGCTTTCCATTCAGCATAGCCAAGAATATTTCCATGAACACCGATGTGTTTTACCTCTTCAGACCTTAACAGCTTGTTTACAGCAAACGTTCTCATTATCTCTCTGACAATGATCTACTACATCCTTTCCAATCTGGCTTGTGTCCAGGGTAGTCTTCAGAAAGTGTGCTCATAAAATTGTCCATTGATTTACCCACTTCCATTTAATACTGTCTTATTAGTCTATTATAGTTTTTTCTTTTCTTTTTAAGCTAATTCTCCTGATCATCTGGATATACCGTAGAAGATAACATTCTAGTGAACACCAACAATTTTTTAAATATTTTTAACTACTACCAGTAGAAACTTAGTCTCCAAAAATATAGACAGCATTAAAGCGTAATTAATCCTTAAATCTATATATTGTAGCCTACCAATCAATGGATGTGATGGCTTCATTTTACTACTTTTGTTTTTATCTGGTGATTGGCCAGTAAAACATCTCCTGTCTTAGGGTGGCAACATTCCCTCATCCGCTGTATTTATGGAGAAGCATATTTAGATAAACTTTACAAAAGTGACTAACAAATTTAAAGCTAAACTTCATTATTAAGTAGTTTCAGCAGCAGTTTTTTCTTCTTTTGGCATAAAGGTTTTATATATAGAAAATGACTAAATGCTGGTCATTGAAAGTGCCCTACCATTGTTAAATGGTTTGTCTCAACCTTTTAACTGCTACTTTTGTTGGACAGCTAGGTTTTTAACTGAACTTATGTGGTTACCATGGTTGCAGTATCTCCTGGTCAGACCCCCGCTGTCAGGACCTGGATCACCTGCTGGTAGCACTGTGGTTTCCAGAGCAGTCTAGTTTCAGTGGCCACCAGCAGGTGTCTCCCAGTAGACATTTTGTAGGCAGGCCAGTTGATTGGTACCCAAGATGGAGTAAAGGTACACAAAGAGCAAGGAAGGTGGCACAATTATTATTTGGTAAAGCCAAAGTAACAATTAAATGTGGAGGACAGTGGCAAGGAACTCACAGTTCCAAACATTATGGCTACAGAGCCTTAATAATACAGGCAACCCAGGTATAACAGCTCTTAACAATGTTGGCGGTTCTTTAATATAGTCTTTGTACTTAAGAGGGCACTTTGGTAGGTTGCATTACCAGAACAGCATCTGCGGAGGGGGGTGGCTGACAGGCAGTACAACAGTGTAGGGGCCTTAGTAACCAAGTAGGCAGATCTCCGTACCAACTCTTTTGGGTTCCCAGATGGCGGAGCTAGGTGTAGTGTCCCTGTACTGTTCCTTCTCGACTGGAACTTTACCCACTAAGGGCTCTCTCTACAGCTCAGTTACCCATCGTAACCTCTCAGACATCTTCCTCTACTACTGCCACCTTTTCTGCTCCACTACTCAGTACTATCACTACTCCCCCACCAGCAGAACAATCTCCTCAGAGCCCTACAATCATTTGCAGGATTCCAATGCCTGCTGTTCTAGTCCAGCTTTTTTCGATACCTGCTGTTTCAGCCCAGTCTGAGCCAATGCCACCTGCCCAGTCTGCCTCTGATGATCTGGTGCCCACTGCTCTGCCAGTCACTGATACTAGGGTTAAGTGTTTACCAGCTGTTGGGTCTGATACCTCTGGGTTTCCATGTTTGTTGCCTGTTTGGCATGGGTCACCTGTCTGGTCCGAGATTCCTACAGCCGTCTTACCTTAGTCCCTTTTGCAGTGTATTCGGGCAGTGTAATCGGGCCTTCAGGAAAAAACTTAAGACCCACCTCTTCTGAAGGACCTGGACGAAATTGGACAAAAGCGCATCGAGGCGATTCAGTTCGCATTTGTAGCGCTATACAAATGACTCACTCACTAACTCAGTGTATTACTTGTGTTGCATAAAAACCTGGCAGTTCGGACATTACCTCTGTAGCCAGTAGCTGCATTTGCCATAACAGCCCTTGTAGTAGTGATCTTCTGGAGAGTGGCATCTGTATCTGGTCATAATTCAGATGTCACTACTGTGTCTTAGGTGCACTAGGGAACCCTGGTTGGGTAACCAGTGCCCCAGAAAGATCTAGAGAGCAGTTGATGTGCAGAACAAGTCGTGAAAAACAGGCAAGCTACTTGGTTTTCAACAAGACACCCTAGTGTTAGGGTTCCAGTGTTGTCAAATTACCTCAGTACGGATCCAAAGTATCCCAGAATTGGGATACCTACTGCCTTGAGGGACTTGAGGTGTCAAGGATCATAAATCTCTGAGGATCCAGTCAACAGGGCACCTAGCCCTGCTGGATTGCCAGACTATAGCTGGGTATCCTTCAGATAACTGACCATGCTGGGAGGCATATGCTCCCTGCCTAGCATGGTCAGTTTGATATAGGATAGCAGGGGGACTGGAAGGGTCACCAGGTATTTTACACAAAGGAAGCAATGCAAAGAAAACAGGGTGCTTTTTAACACATGCACATAGTACAACAGAGACATATCAGAAATATGAAATGTTGGGGTAACAAACACTTTAATGTTTGCAGAGCAAAGATTGTATATAGAGCATATAATAAAATATATGTAAAAAGTATTCAGCGCTGACACAAAACACCCAAAAAAAATAAAAGTTTGAGAGATAACACTTAAGGCTAATTCAAATAATACCTCAACAGAACATATAAAGCAGGCACGTCCAAAGTCCTCCCCGCGGGCCAGATGCGACACCCCTGTTGATTTAATATGGCCCCCCTGGGGATTTGGATGTATATATTGTTTGTGGCCCCCAGGGCCACAAAAGATATATACTGTATTTATCTGCGCTGCCTTGGAGGGGACAGGACGAGTGCCGTCAGATTAGAGAATCTCCTGTTTACTCAGCAGCATCTGTATTGGAAGTCCCGTCTCCTGGGATGCCATTGGACGACTGTTCGGTCTGTCATAGGAGGCGGGACTTTGTATTAAAGAGGCCACAGAGTAAACAAGAGATTCTCCTGTTTGTAATTTGTCGGCACTGGTCCCGCCCCCCCTCCCTCTGCCCTCCGAGGCTGCAGATGGGCATCGATCTGGCTGCACTGATTGCAATGTTAAGGCTGCATTCATGGCACATGGGAGGCTGCATTTATGGCACATGTGAGGCTGCATTGGTTGAAATGGTAAGGCTGCATTGATTGCAATGGTAAGGCGCATTCATGGCACATGTAAGGCTGCATTTATGCCACATGTGAGGCTGCATTTATGGCACATGTGAGGCTGCATTGGTTGCAATGGTGAGGCTGCATTGGTTGCAATGGTAAGGCTGCATTGTTTGCAATGGTAAGACTGCATTCATGGCAATGGTAAGGCTGAATTCATGGCAATGGTAAGGCTGCATTCATGGCAATGGTGAAGCTGCATTCATGGCTATGGTAAGCCTGTGCGTGTTATACGCTGATAAATACGGTATATCCAAATAACACACCCAAGCTCATACTTAGTCCTAAGCAGCGCTCTGGGATTCGTTGGGGCCACAAAAGAAATATATACAGTATATCCAAAAAACACGCCCAAGCTCATTTCTTCACCACATACAGCCACAAAGGCAAGAGAATTCTTGTTGGGCGGTGCATTAGTGCTCAGACGAACACACTTAGACTGAATTTTAATGGTTCAAAGAATGTCAGGCAAAATAGTCGGCCCTCGCGCATGTTTACTTCATAAAATTTGGCCATCTTTGAAAAAAGTTTGGACACCCCTGATTAACAATAGTCCATAAAATTAAATAGCTGCAAAAAGATGTGAAGGTCAGCCTCATAAGGTGCAAACGAGGCGATGCAGGTAGTGCTGGTGAGCCCTCCACCACAGATGATTAAGCCTCTCACCTCCTGAATCCGACCTGAATCAGGTCACTCAGATTGTAACATAAGACAAAACATGATAATTGAGCGCACTCCCCATCAATGTCTACAAAGTAACTACCTGGAATATATAGGATGGGATTGGGTAGGGAATGGGAACTGGAGAGGAATGGGTAAAGTCCCAGAGACAAGTGCTTTTGAGGAAATACTATAGTCCAACAAAATTGTCCACAGCACTATATGACTAAAGCTTTGCTTTAGATGGCAGCCAGCTGACAGATGAAGTATGATCTGTAGAAGGACAAAGAAAGACAAAAAAGCAGCGCCTTCTAAGCGTAGCAAGTGAATTTAATCGAGGCAAATTAATTAAAAGCATGTGAAAAACCTACTCACATATAGACGTAAGTATAAGCAAAAATACGAATGTCATCCGCGGAATCCCCGGGGACAGCACGATGTCCTGGTGCAGGCGGCGTGGAGATGTCCTTCCTTGTGCAGCAGCGGCGGCAGGAACCGAGGTGCCCTCGGAACTAACAGGCTGAGGTCAGGTTTCCACTATGGACTGCAGTCAGCGTCACTTCCGGCAAGTGACGCTGACTGCAGTCCATAGTGGAAACCTGACCTCAGCCTGTTAGTTCCGCGGATGACATTCGTATTTTTGCTTATACTTACGTCTATATGTGAGTAGGATTTTCACATGCTTTTAATTAATTTGCCTCGATTAAACTCACTTGCTACGCTTAGAAGGCGCTGCTTTTTTGTCTTCCTTTGTCACTCAGATTGTAATCCCACTCCTGGGGTAACGACCACAGATCGGTCCTTGCCATTCAAAAAATCCCACAGCATATGAACAAAAAGAGGGGGACATTCTAATGCTCTCCGTTTAAAAGTTTAATTATAAACCTAGGTGCTTTCTATCCCAAGCTGAAGAAGTCCCACCCATGGACATAATGCGTACGGGGGGAGGAGCGACGTCTCACGTCACCCGTGGTCATCATCTTGGTTAGATACCACTGCTATACGTTTGTACACCGGCACTCGGTTTTGAGTGCAAGCTATGTGAGTAGGTTTTATTCATTTTTATTTATAGTTAAACTTTCAAACGGAGAGCATTAGATTTTCATATGCTGTGGGATTTTTTGAATGGTCAGGACAGATCTGTGATCGTTACCCCAGGAGTGGGATTACAAGTTGAGTAACCTGATTCAGGTTGGGTTCAGGAGGTGAGAGGCTTAAAGTGGTTGTAAACCCACTTTTTTCACTTTTACCTACAGGTAAGCCTATTAAAAGGCTTACCTGTACGGTTTAGGAGATATTCCCCTCGCAATGCGCCGCTGATTGCAGCGGCGCATGCGCAGGGGGGGAATTCACGGCGAAAGGACCGGCCCCGCCAGACCTTGCCGAATTGAAATCTCCCGCTCTGGAGCGGCGATACCCGAAAGACACGCCGGAGCAAGATGACATCTCGCTCTGCGTGGACCAGGTAAGTGTTCTTCACCTCGTTCCGAGGTAAGTATTTCAAAATCAGCCAGTATGCGGTGCATACTAGCTGATTATGCCTTTTGCCTTGCAGGATTACAACCGCTTTAATTATCTGTGGTGGAGGGCTCGCCAGCACTACCTGCATCATCTCATTTTCACCTTATGAGGCTGACCTTCACATCTTTTTGCTGCTATTGAATCCTATGGACTATTATTGATTTCATTTTATTTTATTTTTTGCGCTGTACTATCTTACTTTATATGTAGAGCATATAAATCTATAATACAGCAGTTTGAAAATGTATATATTAAAATATATATATATATATATATATATATATATATAGTGGCCCAGATTCAAGAAGCACTTGCGCCCGCGCAACCATAGTTGCGCGGCGCAAGTGCTTACTTGCTCCGGTGTAACGAGTGCTCCTGATTCAGGAACCTCGTTACACCGAATGCAGCCTAGGATGTGACAAACATAAGCCTCCTTATGCCTTCACATCCCAGGCTGCATTCTTGCGTTGGCCGCTAGGGGGTGCAGCCTTTGTGATCGGCGTGTAGTATGCAAATTGCATACTACCACCGATTCACAAAAGTTGCGCGGGCCCTGCGTACGCAAGGTACGGAGTTTCCGTACGGCGCCTTTAGCATAAGGCTGCTCCTGCTAATAGCAGGCGCAGCCAATGCTAAAGTATAGCTGCGCCTCCCGCCCGTGAAATTTAAATTTCACGTCGTTTACGTAAGTGAACCGTGAATGGCGCTGGACGCCATTCACGTTCACTTAGAAGCAAATGACGTCCTTGCGACGTCATTTGCCGCAATGCACGTCGGGAAAGTTTCCCGACGGAGCATGCGCTGTTAGCTCGGCGCGGGAGCGTGCCTAATTTAAATGATTCCCGCCCCCGGCGGGATCATTTACATTAGGCGCCCTTACGCAGGGCTAATTAGCATAGCGCCCGCGCAATTTACGGAGCTACTGCTCCGTGAATCGCTGGGCAAATGGAAATATTTGCGTGGGCGCAGAGAAAAATCTTTGCTCTTTGCCCACGCAAATATTGCTCCATTCTACCTGAATCTGGGCCACTGTGTGTGTGTGTGTGTGTATGTGTGTATATATATATATATATATATATATATATATATATATATATATACATATAACAATACCTAAAACTATTATATTTTACCTTTCAATGAACAATAACAATCATCATTACAAAAAATATTGTGGGGTCTCTCTTCCTAGACTGCCATAAGCACACCACATTTTTGCCTTTTAATGTAAACTTATACTTGGAGAATATTAAAGGCTTCTATTGTTCACATCTCTTGACAACGCTAGTTTCATGGCTTTTATACTGTTCCAATGTTTTAGTACTTTCTTAGTACCTCGACAATTATAAGATCAGGCGTTTTTAACATCACTCTGACTTTTCAATATGAATATAGACAAAGGCAGCTAGGTGACTGGTATTCTTAAAACAAGATCAGTAATGGTGGTCTCCATAATTTTCTCACTGCAGGTTTCCTTTAATTAAAAAAACCCAATTTATTTTATTAGTGCATTAAGTTGCTAAAAAAGGTTTATTAAGATAATGGTATTTCCTTTAAACAGCTATACATTCATGTTTAGGAAACCCCACTCACATACATTTCAATGATTCTCTACAAGCACAAGATGAATTGCCTACATCAACTTGAAATCTGGAAAACTAGACAATAGACAGATTTGACTACACAATAGAAGGAAATTCTTTGCCTGTATTGCCTTTTCCCATTAAGATAAGATAGTGAGGGGACTTCATTTATTTTCACACAGTAATTTACCACAATGAGAATGTCTGCCCTGACTAATGGGCTTAAGTGGACCTCAATCAGAGGTTCAAAGTCAATGGTCATTTGTAAAATGACAATAGAATTTAAAGGAAGATAAAAGTACACAGTAAATGTTCCCATACTAGACACAAGTGATCTTCATAAGCAAAAATACTCAAAATCTTGACATCATTTGAAATATTGGTACATATAGGAAAAATATTTAGGCCCGGATTCACATACATTGGCGCATATTTATGCCGACGTAGCGCAGAGAGGCAAGCACCGAATTCACAAAGCACTTGCCTCCCAAACTGCGCTGGGTTCCCTCGGTGTAAGCCGTCGTAGGTGGAAGTGGGCGTGAGCCATGCTAATCAGGCGTGACCCCATGCAAATGATGGGCCGAGTGCCATACAAGTACTTAAAATGCGCATGCGCCGTCCCGTAGACGTATCCCAGTGCGCATGCTCAGAATCACGTCGGAACTACTCCCTAAGATACGACGGATCACTGCCTACGACGTGAACATAACCTACGCCCAGCCCTATTCACGTACTACGTAAACAACGTAAAACAACGTAAAATACGACGGCTGTGTTCCCTGGTCCATACCTTAGCATGAGTTGCGCCTCCTATATGGGGAATAACTTTACACCGGACCTACAACTTACGAAAACCGCATATATTATGCGCCGGGCGCAAGTACGTTCGTGAATCGACGTATCTCTCTCATTTCCATATTTGAATAGGAAATCAATGAGAGCGCCACTTGCGGCCAGCGTAAATATGCGCCCACGATACGCCGGCGTAGGAAAGTTACGTCGGTCGGATGAAGCCTATTTTCAGGCGTATCTCAGTTTATGGGCACGGCGCATAGATACGATGGCGTAAGTGCTTTGTGAATCCGGGCCTTAGTATTATCGTGAGTCTAACAATTGATAGTCTATTGAGCCCTTCTCAAAACATTACAAGTCATTGAAGCACACCGGAGTTAAAAACCACAGTCACTGAACTTTACAGAAATTAGACCTGGGAGATACAGTACAGCTTTGGTTTTACATTTTATGTCCAATTCAAAAGAGTATAATTGATTTATAGAGCTGGGAAAGAATCTAAAATTCTACTTTATATGCAGCAAGATTATTTTACTTAATAGTCTATCAATCATGAGTCTGCAGATCGTTACCTGAGCTGCTGAGAGACTTGTAACTCAGGAACCTTTCCAAAGACAGAGTTGTTGCTGCTGTAGTAACTAGCAATTGCTAAAGCAGGGTAGCCGCTGAGTGAGCCAATGCAGCTCACATAGTTCTGGCTGCAGGGGGAAGGCGGAGTGATATCATCTGTTTTCCGCCTTTCACTGCAGACCAGATGCTGGTTTGGGTCCCACGCCAGCCACAGCTCAGGTGTGTGGAAGAGCTGCGCTACGTGTAGCCTGCAGGACTGCTCAGTGCTTACTGTGGACTGGTCTGGAGACAAGTTATTATACATCATAATGGTAATTTTTTTGACAATGTTGCTGGATGTGGGCCTGTGTTGTGACGTTCTGTTTATTGGATTGGGGTATTTTTGACTATCCCCTGATGGGCATAGAGTGCCATCCCTAATGGGCACTGATTGGAATCCCTGGTGGGCTCTAGTGGGCTCATCTGGTGGTCATGGGTGGGCACTGATAATTAATCAGCGCAGACACCCCTGTCAGGAGAGCACCTGATCGGCTCTCCTCTACTCGGGTCTGTCAGTACGAGTAGAGGAAAAGCCAATATGAGTAAGCATCTATTCATGATGTGAAACATGTTAGCCTTTGTGTCCCCTGTATCCACTTCCTACCATTGATTGCAGTGTTGCATGTATTTTTGGATATTTTACAGTTTTGGATTTTATGCTTGCTTATTTTGTTTCAATAAATCGCCTATCAGAGTGCGGCAGTCTAGGATCATTTCTTCTTTCCACGGATCAGAGCAGAGACTGCACCTGTCAGTGCAACAGGGCGGGAGCACAGCATAGGTTGCAGGGCTTGGAGCTGCACTTTTTTTCACAGGAAAAGCCAATACACGGCTTTTCCTGTTTACACTGGGCCAGATTCTCAGAAGAGTTACGACGGTGTATCTCAGGAAACACCGTCGTATCTCTGTTTCTGAGCCCGTGTATCTATGCGAGTGATTCTTAGAATCATTTTCGCATAGATACGGCCAAGATCCGACAGGTGTAAGGCACTTACACCGTCGTCGGATCTTAGATGTAATGCAACGCCGGCCGCTAGGTGGTGTTTACGTTCAGGTCTCATTTGACTATGCAAATGAGCATGATATGCCGATTCCCAAACGAATTTGCGTCGCATACTCGTCGCTTACGTTGTTTCCGTAAGCGTAAGGTTACCCCTGCTATATGAGGGGTAACCTTACGCCAGTCTGCCGTATGCCATGTTAAGTATGGCGTCGGGTCCGCGTCGTCTTTTCCCGTCGGTTACGTCGTTTTCCTAAGTCGTTCTTGAATACGACTTTACGTCAATGACGCACACGTCGGCGTCATTGACGTTTTCCCTCAAGAACTGGAGCATGCGCACTGGGCTATTTTAAGCCCGGCGCATGCGCAGTTCGATCGGCACGGGGGCGCGCTTAATTTAAATACAAGCCGCCCCCTTGGAATTACGCGGGATACGCCGGGCCAATTACACTACGCCGCCGCAAATTACGGAGCAAGTGTTTGGGGAATACAGCACTTGCTCCTGTAAGTTGTGGCGGCGTAGTGTAAATAGCTTACGCGACGACGCCGCAGGATCTACCAGAATCTGGCCCACTGTGATCAGCTGTGATTGGACACAGCTGATCACATGGTGAAGAGCCTACGTCATGGGGGATTGGGGCTTATTCTACTGGATGTCATATGACGCCCAGTCAGGATAACAGAACCACTTTCCGGACGTAATTTTGCTATATGGTGGGCAAGAAGTGGTTAAGTACTCTATTCCTGCAGCTCTGTTGTGTGGTCACATGATCCTTTCCTGTTCTTTGACATCTGAAGGATCTTTGGGAGGGACTTCTATTACTCTGCTGATGTATGCTCTCTACATTAGCAGAGCCATCTGCAGAATGAGTTTGTGTGTCTGTACAGCCCTGATTAGAGCTGTGTCGGTCACATAACAAAAAAAAAACTGTTTCAGAAGAGCAATTCACATTAAATTGTAAATATGAAGAATCAGTTTTGCAGCTCCTTATACAGTAACTCTTTATGAACAATTGTTTATTTTTTGTGCAGTAATATGGTGTAGGATGATTGACAATATAATTAATTTTGTTCAGATGGCATCTGCATCCAAGGCTTCTTTTTTTACTTTACAGGTATTAGCAATTACATTGGATATATTTAATACCTATTTATATTAACGTGGTTGTAAACCTTTCCATTTACCCAATTAAGTGATTGGCCTAAGGTAATACACAGAAATGAAACAAATTCTCCTACATAAGTTGTACCTGTTTATCCATAGCCCTCAAATAAGAAAAAGGATGCTCAGTAGATAACAACATCTGGTCTGTAAAATCTCAGGCTGCAATGGGGACATGGAAAGGATGGGAGGGAAAGCTGAAGGCAGAATCAACCAGGTATATTTCAATCTACACAAAATGAGAGGTTTAGTGTCTTTGTTACTCTGTTTAATGATACTTTAAAAATTAAGATATTATTAAAAGAAAATCTATACTGACGTAGAGGAAATAATTAAAATCAAGCTTGCGTAAAATAAGAGTTTATTTTATTATCAATAAAATACCATCTACTATTGCATAGTGTTAAAGTGGGCCTAACTAATTGCTAATGATTGCAAGTGCATAGCAACATTGTAAAAGATTTGTTTCTCTGCCCCTTGTACCCATCACATTCAGCATAGTATAGTATGTATACTAAAGGTATTTTTTCATTTTTGGATAGAGTAAGGGAGGATTCTTATGCCGCGTACACACAATCAGAATTTCCGTCAACAAATGTTCGATTGGGAGCTTTTTGTCGGATATTGTGTGTAGGCTCCATCGGACATTTGCTGCATTTTCAACAACAAATTTTTGAGAGCTGGTTCTTAATTTTTCCCACAACAAAAGTTCTTGTCGGAAATTCCGATCATCTGTACGCAATTCCGACGCACAAAAATCTTACGCATGCTCGGAATCTATTCGACGCATGCTCGGAATCATTGAACTTAGTTTTTCTTGGCTTGTCGTAGTGTTGTGTGTCACCGCGTTCTTGACGTTCGGAATTTCAGACAACATTTGTGTGACCGTGTGTTTGCAACACAAGTCTGAGACAACATTCCGTCGAAAAAATAAATCCACGGTTTTGTTGTCGGAAATTCCAATCGTGTGTATGCGGCATAAATCCTGTAAGGTTTTCTTTTTTTTTTCTTTTTATCTATGTCTCTTCATTTTTGTCCAATAAACAAAGCAGGAATTGAGTGGAAATCCCTCCAATTCCTCCAACTTTTATTATTTCCAAGGTGTACCTGTCTTGCCCCAGTCTTGACGGCATAAAAAACTAGACTATAACCCTTGATGCTCTTTAATAAATATACAATAGCAGTATTATTTTCAGGCCTTCCAAGATTACAGATTAAATGGGGATTAAAAAGGATTTGCATTACTTGGATTCAGATCACTGTCAGTCCACTGGTATTATCTATGTTACCCTGTCTGCTCACTGTCCCAAGCCTGATTCCGCGTACACACGACCGTTTTTTGGGTTGTAAAAAACAACGTTTTTAATGGTCTAGAAAAAACTATGTTTTTTTCAACCCGATCATTAAAACGGCCTTGTCTACACACGATCGTGAAAAAAAAAAATGCTCTAGCAAAGCGCGGTGACGTACAACACGTACAACGGCACTATAAAGGAGAAGTTCCATTCGGATGGCGCCACCTTTGGGGCTGCTTTTGCTGATTTCGTGTTAGTAAAACACGATTCGCGATTTTCAGTCTGTTACAGCGTGATGAATGTGCTTACTCCATTACGAACGCTAGTTTTACCAGAATGAGCGCTCCCGTCTCATAACTTGCTTCTAAGCATGAGCGTTTTTTTCACGTCGTTAAATCCCACACATGACCATTTTTTACGACATTAAAAACGACAATGTTAAAAAACGACGTGAAAAATTAGAGCATGTTCGAATTTTTTAATGCACATTTTTAAAATGCTCTGGAGCCCACACACAATCGTTTTTAATGACATAAAAAAACAACGTCATTTTTTACAACCCGAAAAACGGTCGTGTGTACGCGGCATGAGGAGCAAATTTGGTGTATGCTGTTTTACATGATCCTTGCAACAGAGTTCATTACTTACTGTATGTTTTATAAAAAGGTACATTGCATTTAGAAGTGAGTAAACTGCTGTAGTTTCCCATTATATGACTGTATGAACTCGGTACTATTGCAGAGCAATGACTCCTTTCCTAAATTGAAATGGGAGGATATCCACTCATATGGGGAAACTTTCAGTGGCTTCTGCTCACAACCAGGATCCCTGTAATAATTTAGTAGTGTCTTTCCTATGGCCAAAAATCTTTGAGGTTGCACAGTGCTCAGTGCTATGATAATTACATCTTATCCTTTGTTTGTAAGAATTGTAGGTGGCTTAGCCGACTGGCTCAAGTGCAGGGAGATGGCATTTTACCAATCATGCATCCCTACCTTAAGTGCTAGTGGACCTTGTCCCATAACTGTCTGTATATGGAATGTCCATCTTCATCCTTTGCATTTCATTTTCTTATAAATAAACGCAATAAACTCCCCAAAACTGTAGTTTACAGTCTTTAGTAACTGGTGTAGTGACTTTACTACTTTTTTTTAGGCTTCTTCCCTCTTGTTTTAAGTGGGAATCATGCGAATAAAGCTGACCATAGATTACTCGATTCTCGGCCGGTTCAGAATTGACCGGCCGAGATTCAAACATGTATGGACAGACTGAATGTACCCAAGTTTATAGCTCGATCAACTTGGGCACAACCAGTTAAAATTTCTGTTTGATTATTGCAACACAACGGGAAGGATTCCCCCATCAATAGAGTCAGTATTGATGGGAGAATAAAGCGATTTTCTTGCAGGAAAGAAAATCACTCCATCTGTGGCCTGCTTAACACATTCTGTATCTTCGGGTCTATGCTTTCTTTTCATCACTTTATCTAATAGGGTTAGGGTTTGGGGTTAGGGTTAGGCCCCGTACACACGTCCGAGGAACTCGACGGGCAAAACACATCGTTTTGCCCGTCGAGTTCCTTGTGAAGCCGCCGAGGATCTCGGCGAGCCGAAATTTCCCATTGAACAACGAGGAAGTAGAGAACATGTTCTCTATTTCCTCGCCGAGGTCCTCGTCGGCTTCCTCGGCCGAAAGTGTACACACGGCCGGGTTTCTCGGCAGAATTCAGCTCCGACCGAGTTTCTGGCTGAATTCTGCCGAGAAACTCGGTCGTGTGTACGGGGCTTTAGGGTTTGGGGTTAGGGTTGGGGTTAGGGTGAGGGTTGGGGTTGGGGGTTAGGGTGAGGGTTGGGGTTTCCCATTGAAGAATATGGCTAGGACTCAGGAATTGGAACAGGGACCTCCCCCAAAGGTCAGAAGGCGGGTTCCCAGAGGTCAAAGGTCACAGGGCGTGGCTGACCCAGCCCCACCAAAGTGTACCCCCTACTCCAACTAAGTCTGGGAATGAACAAGTCGGGGAAAGAGTCTTGCGCGAAGCGCAAATGCGCGTTTACTCATCTACATTACATAGTAGATTGAATTTTAAGCAAGATCAACAGGTATTTTCTGTACTTGCTGAAAATGTTTTTAGCCTGAAAAACAATGAACACTAATTCAGCCAACACATTTAAAGAATGGAAAGCAGCAATATATTACATGCTTGTTTTATTGATATGTGAAAAACAGTGAGCGCTTGCAAAGTGAGAACAGCTAGCACAAAGGGATGACAAACCTCAAAAATACTATAAAACGCAAGCTGTGTGCAAGCTGTTATATCTATAACTACTTGCGGACCGGACCACGGCGATATACGTCGGCAAAGTGGCATGGGTGCGCAAAATCCCGAATGGGTACGTTGGCCCTTTAAGAGCCACCAGGGGCGCGCGTGTGCCCGCTGCACAGCAGGGGATGCGATGCGTGTGCCCGGCAGGCGTGATCTCCGCTGACCACGCACGATCACGTGCACGAACGCCAGCATGGGGATTTGTGTATGTAAACACACAAATCTCTGTGCTGTCAGGGGAGAAGAGACATGCCGTTTGTTCCTAGTAAATAGGAACAACGATATGTCTCCTCTCCTACTCAGTCCAATCCCCATACAGTTAGAACACACACATTTAACCCCTTGATCGCCCCTTAGTGTTAACCCTTTCCCTACCAGTGACATTTACACAGTAATCAGTGCATTTTTATAGCACTGATCGTGTCAAAAGTGTCCGATCTGTCTGCCGCAATGTCACAATCCTGATAAAAATCGCAGATCACCGCCATTACCAGTAAAAAAACAAAAATGCCATAAATCTTTCCCATAGTTTGCAGACGCTATAACTTTTGCGCAAACCAATAAATAAATGCTTATTGAATTTTTTTTTACCAAGAATATGTAGAACTGAACATTTTTGGGGATATTTATTATTGAAACATTTTTTCAAAATTGAAGTTTTTTTGTTTATAGCGCAAGAAATAAATACCACAGAGATGATCAAATACCACCAAAAGAAAGTTCTATTTGTGGGGAAAAAAGGAAGCACATTTTGTTTGGGTACAACATTGCATGACCGCGCAATTGTCTGTTAAATGGACGCAGTGCTAAATTGTAAAAAGTGCTCTGGTCAGGAAGGGGGTACTTTAACTGCTGTTATCTATAGTAAAAAAAAAAAAAAACATTTTGCTCATATCATTTCTGCATATTCACATTTCAACCCATTGCTTGGCTTAGGCTCATTTCATCCTATGTTCATATAAAATATTATATTATCTAAATTCAAACATTACAGAATACTAGGAAAGCAGGGGTCATATCTGCTTTATCTCACCAGAGATTTATTGCTGACCCTATTTAACAAATATGACACTAGCTTGAAATGTTTCAGCATTTTTATAAGTTGCCTTTGAAATGCATAAAACAATGAAATAACCTAACAAATATTGAAAGGTTGGATGGTCATACAGATAAAGGGTATTTTTACTCATGGTAGAAGTTTAATGTTCCAAATTAGGAGCTGTCATTCTAGGTGACTGCCCAAAGGAAGCCATAAAACCCAGCATTAGTAAGTGTAACAGTTTGTGTATTGTAATAGTTTTCTCCAGAAACAAAAACGACTGATACAAAATGTTTTCTGATAATTCCTTCAGGGATTTTCGGACCCTTAAAATAACTTTTTTATTATGAAATTATGAAAGTTTCCGAATTTTTAAAGGGTAACTCCACTTTTGTGGGGGGTGGGGGGATAGCAAATAAAGAAAAAATAATATAGCGTATATAATTGGGACACAAGTCATTTTGAAATTGAATGATATTAAAAATTACCTTTCCTTTTTAATTTGCACCTGCTGTGATTTTCCGTAAATGCAAACTAATATGGCTACCTGGAGTTGTGTACGCAGAGTGTGTACTGACCACCCCCCAGAAACATAATTTCCTGCTTGTGTGATTGGCTCACCAATTTTCCCAGAAGTATGCACTAAGATACAAGTCAGATTTTAGGCATCCCCTGCAACAAAAATGTCATTTTTGGTGAGATATTTCCAATAGGAACATGTCTAAAGGGATGCCGGCCCAGCAGATTTTCTCATTGGTGCCCAGCAGCTGTTAGACTCCCTTGGCCCAGAGGCACAGAAAAACACACATGGATTTCTTCAGAATAACAAAAGGTAGGAATCTGCAACAAAGGTCCTATGCATCCCTTCCTTGCAATGTACAAAGATCACCAAGGGGGGAATATTTTTTTCTCAACAAAAGTGGATTTATGCTTTAACCACTTCAGCTCCGGACCATTTCGCTGGCCAAAGACCAGGCCACTTTTTGCGATTCGGCACTGCGTCGCTTTAACTGACAATTGCGCGGTCCTTTCTTTTGGTGGTATTTGATGACCTCTGCGGTTTTTATTTTTTGTGCTATAAACAAAAATCGAGTAACAATTTTGAAAAAAAAAACAATATTTTTTACTTTTTGCTATAATAAATATCCCCCAAAAAATATGTTTTTCCTCAGATTAGGCCGATACGTATTCTTCTACATATTTTTGGTAAAAAGTTATAGTTATAGTGTCTACAAAATAAGGGATAGTTTTATGGCATTTTTATTAATAGTTTTTTACTAGTAATGATGGCGAGCAGCGATTTTTATTATGACTGCGACTTTATGGCACAGTCGGACACTTTTGACACCATGTTGGGACCATTGTCATTTTTACAGCGATCAGTGCTATAAAAATGCACTGATTACTGTAAAAATTACACTGGCAGTGAAGGGGTTAACCTATAGGGGCGCTGAAGGGGTTAAGTGTGACCTAGGGAGTGGTTCTAACTGTTAGGGGGCGTGGCTTGCCGTAACACATCACTGATCGCTGTTCCCGATGACAGGGAACAGACTATTTGTTGGGGAGAGAACACAATGGCGCCACTCTAAGTGCAGTATGTTGCATATCATTTATTGGACAAATAAAGCAAATGTACTCACAAACATTGGATGAGATAAGGCATGTAAAACCATGGAACATCCAAAGGACAGTCACTTGTGGATGGCTGCGGTGTAGTGGAGCGGGTGGCGCCGGTGAATACCGACGCTTCCTGTATCTCGGAGCTGGGGCTGTGACGTCAGTTCCAGGTGAGCGATGGGCCGTGTGGGTGACGCCACTTCCGAGTTGCTCAGGGGGCCAATAGGCGACGCGTTTACGGAGCATGCGCTCCTTTCTCAAGCCTAACGGGGGCCATCTTGGATTTGGGCTTTTATGCTCTGTCAGCAAAGCTCCTGGGTCCTAATGTCCTTCCTATTTGCTCGCTCTCAGCAGACAGATGGCATCATTTATTAACAAATTACAACCATAACCAAAAACATTATACAATACACATATGTATGAGGGAACAGTGGATAAAAACAGATGGGCAACAAAAAAAGTACAAGATTAAATGTATAAAAGTAAAAAAAGAAATTATTAAAAATAAATAAAATGTATAAAAAAAAAAAAAAAGGAAAATAATATGTGTAAAAAATGTGTGTAAAAAATATATTTAAGAGAAAAATGGAAATAAGAATGGGAATAAGAACATGATAAAGGATATGCTAAGAAATGTATAAAATAATTTATAAAAAAATATTGGATGAAAAAAGGGGGAATGGGTATAAATGGATGATCATATATACAGTACAGACCAAAAGTTTGGACACACCTTCTCATTCAAAGAGTTTTCTTTATTTTCATGACTATGAAAATTGTAGATTCACACTGAAGGCATCAAAACTATGAATTAACACATGTGGAATTATACATAACAATAAGTGTGAAACAACTGAAAATATATTTCATATTCTAGGTTCTTCAAAGTAGCCACCTTTTGCTTTGATTACTGCTTGGCACACTCTTGGCATTCTCTTGATGAGCTTTAAGAGGTAGTCACCTGGCGCAGCACCCCATCACTCTCCTTCTTGGTCAAATAGCCCTTACACAGCCTGGAGGTGTGCTTGGGGTCATTGTCCTGTTGAAAAATAAATGATGGTCCAACTAAACGCAAACCGGATTGAATAGCATGCCGCTGCAAGATGCTGTGGTAGCCATGCTGGTTCAGTATGCCTTCAATTTTGAATAAATCCCCAACAGTGTCATAGTTATAAGCTTTATGTATATATATATGTACATAAAAACATATTTCACTTTATGTGCTCTATGATGAGAACACACAAATCGACATGACTATAACAACACTGTATAGGATTGGGAAGACTCATCAAATCAAATTGTTGACCTCTATTTCCTCATTAAGGCCCCCAGGCGAGAGGGTGTCCAAAGTATAAATCCAAAAAGTTTCCCTCTGGCAGAGACATTTAAAACACTCTGCCAGTGGGAACGTACCAGGGACAGACTCTATGATCCACACCTTGAGGCCTTCAGAAGATTGTTCATGGTGTTTTAAAAAATGCCAGGGAACACTATGCATGTCTTTTCCACCCTCTACGAGACGACGGTGTACGCCAAACCTCTTCCTGAGAGTCCGTATGGTTCTCCCAATGTAGTGGAGACCACACGGACAGATGAGGCAAAAAAAAGCAAATTCTGTTGAGCAGTTAAAAAAGCTGGAAATGGGATAAGTTTCACCTTTTATTGTAGAATAGTTGATATCAGATGTCAGGTTCCGAGGAGGAGGCTGATTGTTGAGAGGGCACCCCTTGCGGCTAAGTGCAGTACAGAGGGAGCAGTGCCCAAAGGTGCACGGTTTGCCAGGTGTTGTAGGTGATGAGCTGGTCACTTGGAGTGCACTGGTAGTTGCTGGGATGACCCGCAGAGCCACTGAGCGCGGGGTGCCTGGACATTTTCACTGAGGGGTGAACTCACTGTTGTTGCCAGCGGTTTAGACATTAATGTGTGTTGAGTTATTTTGAGGGGACAGCAAATTTACACTGTTATAAAAGCTGTACACTCACTACTTTACATTGTAGCAAAGTGTAATTTCGTGTTGTCACAAAAGATACAATAAAATACTTACAAAAATGTGAGGGGTTTACTCACTTTTGTGAGATACTGTATTTACAGTATATACACGCACATACACTATATTGTCAACAGTATTGGGACACCTGCCTTTACACGCACATGAACTTTAATGGCATACCAGTCTTATAGCCAGATTCAGATAGACTGGCTTAATTTTGAGGCGGCGTAGCGTATCGCATATACGCTACGCGTATGGGACGGCTGGCTGGCGATGCAGCAGTGACACAACAAGGTGAGGGACGTGGCGGCAGTAGGTGAGTGGATGCCTGCTAACAGGCGCTACCATGATGGATCTGAAATTACAGGCGCTCTCTAAATGTAAGCACTTTTTCTTGCTGGTAGTTAGAATCTTTAATATTTGCAAACAAAATTAAGGTTTCCTATTTAGAATAATATACTGTCAGGTTAGTAAAACAGAGATATCAGAACCGATCCAATCATACGGTTGTAGTGTACATATATTTGCAAAACAATGGGATAAAGGAATATTCCTGAACTTTGTTTTATCTCATGGTTACTGTGAAATTGTGTGAATGCATCAATGTACTGCATGTTATCTCAGCTTGCAGAGCTTGGATTCATTGAATGAGTTTACCAAAAATTTACATATTGCAGAATATACAGCCTCATGCTACATAACTTAGCCCCATATAATGCTGAATAAACTAAATGATTAATATATCTTAAATAGAAAACTATCTTTACATTGTAGCAAAGTGTAATTTCTTTAGTGTTGTCACATGAAAAGATATAATAAAATATTTACAAAAATGTGAGGGGTGTACTCACATATATTACACTATATATTATCATTACATTAGGGTCCCCAGAGAGCCCTACTTTACATCAGGGTCCCCAGAGAGCCCCTACTTACATCAGGGTCCCCAGAGAGCCCCTACTTACATCAGGGTCCCCAGAGAGCCCCTACTTACACCAGGGTCCCCAGAGAGCCTCCCCTTACATCAGGGTCCCCAGAGAGCCCCTACTTACACCAGGGTCTCCAGAGAGCCCCTACTTACATCAGGTTCCCCAGAGAGCCCCTACTTACATCAGGGTCCCCAGAGAGCCCCTACTTACACCAGGGTCCCCAGAGAGCCTCCCCTTACATCAGGGTCCCCAGAGAGCCCCTACTTACACCAGGGTCTCCAGAGAGCCCCTACTTACATCAGGTTCCCCAGATAGCCTCGCCTTACATCAGGTGATGCAGGGTGGGCGGTGAGAGATTATGTCATCTCTCTGCTCTCTCGCCTGCCCGCTCTTCGTCTTTCCTGTGCTGACTGCCCACCCACTCTCCGGCTATCTAGCTCTGTCATGCTGCCCGTCCACTCTCCGGCTCTCCGGTGCTGCCCGTCCGCTCTCCAGATCTGTCATGTGGCCTGGCTGCAGAGAGGCCATGGCCCAGTGGTTGGGGATCCCTGCAGAGACTCTGGGCTATGGGCCCCAGATTCGGGGCTAAAGCCCTAGAAGGCACCCCCTAGTGACGCCACTGGCCAGGGGCCAGAGCTAAAGATGAGATCAACACATAAAACGTAGGTAAGATAGTCCAGAGCAACCAAAAACAACATCATGGTTATGCACACAGGGCAACAGATAGAGAAGGCCACATACCAACAGCACATACACAAAAATAGCAAGCAGATCCCAGTTTCATTTAAAGGTGGAAGATGTGGTTGAGCTGACCCATATCTGTGGAGGGACAGATAAAACATTTTCAGATGAGGCAGAGCTTGAAGATTCATACTTGTGCCACAATGTTATTAAACCTGGCCATGCATTAGTAGATTTTGGAACAAACGTTCTTACAAAAATTTGTACAAGAATTCTCATCGGTACATTCAAATGACTAATGTTGTTCAAAGGTACTATAAAAATGTTTGCTTTTAGCACTCGGTTTTCGAGTGAATAGACTTTCCCAAACGAAAACCACATTTACTCTAGAAATTTGTGCAAAAAATAAAAAATAAATTTCCCGAACGGA
Source organism: Rana temporaria (assembly GCF_905171775.1). NCBI lineage: Eukaryota > Metazoa > Chordata > Amphibia > Anura > Ranidae > Rana > Rana temporaria. The sequence continues at coordinate 185,832,651 of NC_053492.1, forward strand.
ATTCCTCTCATGCCTGCCTTGCATACACACGGTCACACAAAAGTCCGGTGAACTTTTGACTGCCAAGAACGCGTGACGTAAAAGACTACGTCGAGCCGACAAAATTAAGTTCTATGCTTCCGAGCATGCGTCGAATTGTTTCCGAGCATGCATGTTTTTTTTTCCGTCGGAGAAGCATACAGACAAACGGTTTTCCCGCCAGGATCTTTTCCGGTGGGGAAAAGTCAGATGGAGCATACACACAATCGGGATTCCTGCCGAAAAGCTTTCATCGCAGTTTTTCCGTCATGTGTACGGGGCATAAGCCATGTCTTCGTGCACAACAGACATTGATCTCCATGCTCAATAAATATTTTTTTTGCTAGAACTGACACAATAGCTATGTGGCAACATTTGCTTTTATAAAAAGCAATGTGAGTGCCAGAAATCAAAACGTACAGCAGCAGCTGGTATCCCGAAGCAATATGCTGATGCTATAGTACAGCAGTGTCTGTCCTTTCCTAATCTGTTAATCTCCCTACACTTCCCCAACAATATCTATGAAACTGAACTGTTTGCATTCCACCCTTTGATAGTATTGATCATAGAGAAATTTGTTTTTTAATGACATGAATATAATGTTATGTTAAGGCAGTGTTAAACCTACACTCAGCAGACATTCCATGTGCCAAACATAATACAGCAGACCACATAATCTCACTCCAAAGACTGGCGAGCGACAGAACAGCATGCTTCTTAGTGACAGCCATAACACTGTTAACAGGATTGACTGCAGCAGACAGATAAAACTATGTCTCCAAAAAAAAAAAGCTGTTCAGCAGTTTTGGTGTAAAAGTATTGAAACCGTACTTTCTGATCTCTTTGTTACAGTAAAACACCATCTCCACAAGAGATTAGAACAGCAAGCTTTTACATCTCCAATATTTTTATTTATCTGCATTCTGTGGGGGTAATCCACAAAAGGGATACGCCGGCGTATCTACTGATACGCCGTCGTATCCCTGTTTCTATCTATGGAACTGATCCACAGAATCAGTTTACCATAGATAGGCAGAAGATCCGACATGTGCAATTGAATTACACTGTTGGATCTTAAGGATGCAATTCTAGGCCGGCCGCTAGGTGGCGAGGCCATTGCGGCCGGCCTAGAATATGCAAATTAACACTTACGGCGATTCACAAACGTTCCGACGGGCCAGTCGCGCTAAATCTACGTCGTTTACGTCGAGTTACGCCGCGTAAAAATAGGGCTGAGTCCTATTTGACTAAGCCCTATTAAGTATGGCCGTCGTTCCCGCGTCGAAATTTTCAACTCTACGTCGTTTGCGTAAGACGTTCGTGAATGGCGCTGGACGCCATTTACGTTAACGTCTAAGCAAATGACGTCGGAGCGACGTCAGTTAGCGCAACGCACGTCGGGTAAGTTACCCGACGGAGCATGCGCAGTACGTCCGGCGCGGGAGCGCGCCTAATTTAAATGGGAATCGCCCATTTGTATTAGGAACGCCTTGCTCCGGACGGAGTTAAGTTACACCGCCGCAAATTTCCAGGTAAGTGCTTTGTGGATCGGCACCTAACTTGGGAGATTTGCGTCAGTGTAACTTAACTCTGAAAAGTTAAGTTGCGCTCGGCGGCTGTGGATCTGGCCCTGTGTTTCCATCTTTGATTTCAATAGCTTTTTTAGGCATCTAACAACATTGTGGTAAAATAAATTATCTCAATTTAGAATGTATCCACAGTTTCATACTTTATTTTAGAACCCCTGCAATTTCAGTAGGAAAATTTGTAAGGATGAAAACGTCATTTAGTATTGCACCAGGCCTTACTATTGCCATACTGCTGCTCAGGGCTACATAAACCCTGGCATTCCCAGAATGTCTTATGCCGCGTACACACGATAATTTTTTCGGCATGAAAAAAACGTTGTTTTTCAAAAACGTCATTTAGAATGATCGTGTGTGGGCTACACATCATTTTTCAGGTTCTGAAAAACAACAAAAAAAATTCGAACATGCTGCATAACGTCGTTTTAAACAATGTCGTTTATTGGGTTGTAAAAAATTATCGTGTGTGGGCTAAAACTACGTAAAAAACCTGCGCATGCTCAGAAGCAAGTTATGAGACGGGAGCACTCGTTCTGGTAAAACTACCGTTCATAATGGAGTAAGCACATTCATCACGCTGTAACAGACAGAAAAGCGCGAATCGTCTTTTACTAACACGGAGTCAGCTAAAGCAGCCCAAAGACGAATGGAACTTCCCCTTTATAGTGCCGTTGTATGTGTTGTACGTCACCACGCTTTGCTAGATAATTTTTTTAAAACGATGGTGTGTAGGCAACGTCGTTTTAATGATGAAGTTGGGAAAACTTTGTTTTTTGGACATGCTGAAAAACAATCGTGTGTATGCGGCATGAGTTTTGAATAAAAGCAATTCTAGCAGCAAGGTCATAGACCCAGAGGGCTGAGAACATGGGCGTCCACTCCATAGGGCAAGGGGGGGCAATTGACCCCCCCCTGGAAAAATCGAAAAGGGCCAGATCCCAGGCCGGATGTCACACACCCACCTGCTGTGCCTGTGCCGCACTGATGGCTGATCTGAGGTACTGGGGGGGAGGGGGGTCCGTCTGTGCTCAAGGGGGGCTTTTTGCTGAATGGAGGGTCCATCTGTGCTGAAGGGGGGTCTGTGCTTAAAGGGGGTCTGTGCTGAAAAAGGGGTCTGTGTGGAGGGGGGTCTGTGCTGAAGGGGGGTCCATCTGTGCTAAATGGAGGGGTCTGTGCAGAATGGGGGGTCCATCTGTGCTAAATGGAGGGGTCTGTGCTGAAAGGGGGGTCCATCTGTGCTGAAGGGGGGGGTCTGTACATTCTCTAGGCTATATTTATATGGGCATGGAGTGAAGCTGAATTATCTCAAGAGCTATTTCACACTGCCAGCTGGCCGTGTTATCGGTAAAGCACTGCTTTTAACCCCCGCTAGCGTTTGAAGAAAGGGTTAAATGTGACTGTGTATCGCCGCTGCTGAAGCACCCTGATCCCCCTGAGAAAATTTCAGCGGATGCCCATGGCTGAGAACTGTGTCTTTCAATAAACTCCAAGGAATACATTTCCTAGTAAATACAAAAATACAGTTTTCTTTCTCGTTTATGGAAGAACACAGGATTCAGAGACAATCTGATTGTCCAAAAGCAGTTACAGGACAACAGGAAGAAAACATTAATAGGCCCACATAATGCCAACAGAACTTGTAGCTGCCTGCTCTGTCTCTGGGTCTCAACACCACCTGGGCCATCGGTTCGATTTTAAAGCATGTTTTAAAATTTTGGACCGAAGGACAACAGACGGATGGGCTATACACACGGTCGGTTTGGACCGATGAAACTGAACCTCGGTCCATTCTCATTGGTTTTGTCCGACCGTGTGTACGCGGCCTTAGCGTCAGTGTGCTACTTTCCATATAATAGATATGATCTACCTCCAACAGCCATTGTCGCAAAGTAGGGACTTTCTGTTGCTTCCAAAACCTACGAATGAGTGCTTTGGCCGCATTAAGAAGATTGGGGGTAATGGACTTGGAATATGATCCTACTGGCTCATTTGTGCAATGAAACAAAACTACCCAGGGATCCTCAAGGATCTTGACCCCCTGAATTTTCTCGATCCAATACAATACAAAAGAATTTTAATTAATTTATTTTAATTAAGGGACAAAACCACCAAATATGTGCATGCGAGCCCCGTTCCCCATATACTCTCCAACAACGGTCAGAGGTTGATGGAAAAGTCTTGTGTAAAACTTCCGGAGTGTAATGCCACCTCATTAATAATTTGTAGTTAATCTCTGCCGTCTTTGAGGATATGGCTGAGACATGGGATAATTGAAACAGTGTTAAACGTTGAGACTCCGACAGTTGGCTCTGGAGATCCCGCTCCCATTTAGTGAGGAACGCATGTTGAGCAATAGGCGTAAGGGCCAACAGGGCTTGGTAGAATTTCAATCCTTATTTGAGGTATCATTGCCCATTCTTCCTTACAAAAGTCTTCCAGTTCTTTGAGATTTCTGGGCTGTCTGTCACGCACTGCTCTTTTATGGTCTATCCATAGATTTTCAATTATGTTGAGGTCAGGAGATTGTGAAGGCCATGGCAAAACCTTGAGTTTACGCCTCTTGATGTAATCCCCGTGGATTTTGAGGTGTGTTTAGGATGGCATCAAGTTACCATCCAAAATTTGCTGAAATTTTATTGAATCCATTTTTCCTTCTACTCGTGAAATGTTCCCTGTGCCACTGGCTGCAATACAACCCCAAAGCATGATTGATCCACCCCCATGCTTAACGGTTGGACAGAGGTTCTTTTCATTCAATTCTGTGCCCTTTCTTCTCCAAACGTACCTTTGCTAATTCCGGCCAAAAAGTTCTATTTTAACCTCATCGGTCCACAGAACTTGTTTCCAAAATGCATCAGGCTTGTCTATATGTTCATTTACAAAGTTCAAACGCTGATTTTTGTGGTGAGGACGTAGAAGAGGTTTTCTTCTGATGACTCTTCCATGAAGACCATATTTGTACAAGTATCTCTTTATAGTGGAATAGTGTACCACAACTCCAGTGTCTGCCAGATCTTTCTGGAGGGATCGTGCAGTCAAACGTAGGTTTTGAATTGCTTTTCTCACAATCCTGCAAGCTGTTCTGTATTTTTCTTGGTCTTTCAGATCTTGCTTTAACGTCCACTGTTCCTGATGACTGCCATTTCTTAATTACATTCCGAACAGAGGATATTGACATCTGAAAATGCTTTGCTATCTTCTTATAGCCTTCTCCAGCTTTGTGAGCGTCAACTATTTTCAGTTTCAGTTTTCTAGACAACTGCTTAGAAGAACCCATGGTGCTGATTGTTGGGGCAAGGTCAGATGAGTCTGGGCATTTAAAACCTTTGAGATTGACATCACCTGGTCTTCCCAGACGATGATTGAGAACAATCCATGACACTGGCAGGTCTCAGCTTTGCAAAGGGGGCAGTGCATGCTATAAATTCTGCAGGGTGCCCAAACTTTTGCAGAAGCCATTTTTTGGTTTTCTGTAATTTTGAAAGTGTAAATGATGGAAATAAAATCTAACTGTTTTTGACATATTATAAGAATGACTAATCTGTAATTTGATGCCTTTTGGAGATTTTTCCATCTTTCCTTGGCTTCGTTATGCACATTAATACAAATTTTTACCTGGGGTGCCCAAACTTTTGATCCCCACTGTATTATACCATCTTCCAAAAACACATACAGGCTTGGACCCGCTTAAGGGCATGTCCCACAGTGGCTGGGATAAGCTCTCTCAATGAACACCTAGGGCTGTGGGTTGATTGTCAGCTACAGCCCTCAGTGAGGAGACTTCCCGCCTACCTTAGGGACACTAAACAATTACTACAATGTTGTAGAGAATGTTGTTTGCATGGGAGGATGGTGACACCTGGATAACGTGTGACGTATCTAGACTTTATTAATCGATACCCCATCATATGAGTCTACAGGCTGTGGAATTTTTTTCTCGATAGTGTCAGTAATTTTTCGGTGATTCATAAAGAATACATTTTGGAGTGTTTAGAATTTTTGTTGACCCATAATTTATTTTCTTTCGATGGGGTTTTCTATCTCCAGAGATGCGGGGCAGCTATGGGAGCCCGGTTTTCGCCCTCTCTCGCCAACCTGTACATGGGTTGGTGGGAGAGGGACCGCATTTTTGGGAATTGAAACCCTTTTTCGTTCAAGGATCAAGTTTTACTGCAGGTTCATAGATGATTTGCTGTTCGTTTGCTCAAATATTGTAGGTAATTTGGATTCTTTTCTTGATTACTTGAATGACAATTGTCTGAAATTGCAGTTCACTGGGCAGATGAATGGCAAATCAATTTCCCTTTTGGATGTTACACTCTTTAGTGAGGAAGGCCCTATTCAGTCTAGTATATATAGAAAACCTAATTCTGGTAATGCTTTACTTCATGCTGACTCGGGACATCCCCATCATGTGGCATTCCTGTAGGTCAGTTTCTTAGATTGCGGAGATTATATAGTAGAGATGATGATTTTCAGAGGGAAGAAGGGAGTATGAATGATAGATTTTTGAGGAGGGGTTATGGTGAGAACATGCTTCACAGCGCTATAAATATTGCAGAGGGGACAGAGAGAGAGAAACTTCTGTGTGATAAAATGCCTATTCCTGTGTTCTCAACCCCCTTTAGTCTTGAATTTCGAAAAATGTTAAGTATTTTAACATGTCATATTTCTAACCTTTTTGAGGATGATATTTTTGCCAAGGTTTTGTCAGGGGGTTTCAAAGCAATGTCTCGTCGGGCCCCCTCTTTAAGCAATTCTTTATCACCCAGTGAGTTCAGATCAGGCTCTATAAACAGGACCTGGTTGGATTTCAAGTGGGTCTACAAATGTGGCTCTAATAGTTGTCCGTGCTGTCCTTGTGTTGCAAAAGGAGATACATTTCAGTCTACTACTAATACCAGAATGTTTTATTAATTGCAACACAAGATATGTAATCTATTTGATCACACGCAAGGCCTGTAGAGTCCAATATGTAGGTCGTACTACAAGAAGACAGAGAGATCGTTTAAATGACCATATTGGGAACATTGACAGGAAACAAGCCACCAACATAGCTCGACACTTCAATCATGTTCATGGTTGTGACACCAGTTTGCTACAAATACAGGGCATAGAAAAGATCAATACACCCAGTAAATACCAGAATTCCCCAGGGGTTGAATTTTGAGTGGGATCTTACGCACTTCTATGATTGATATATGTTACTGTAAGTTGGGAATACTTCTATTGATTGACATGCAATGTTTATTCATTTTATTTTAATTATTAAACATTTTTTCACTTGTCAATTTTCTGTAACATGGTTGCTCATTCTTTCTAGTTAAAGAACGTCCACTTTATCGTATAGAATAGTGTTTAACCTTGTTAGATTAAATGGAAATATTATTATAAGGGAGTCTGGTGCTTTTGCAATCTTGTGGTTTTGACAAAGCACTTCCATACTGTGAAACAAGTCAACCTACCTGTATCTCCCATGCCTGTGCAAATCCATTGCTTTTATTATAATTCATGTTTTAATAAAGACTTTCTACTTTACTTCCAGTGTGTGCTGCCGATCTGAAGTTTTCCTGTTTCATGATTTCTGCTGCAATGGCAGGGCGTGCACCCCACCTCACAGAAGCAAACTTGGAGTGTTACAGATTGTATCACCTGTGAGCAGCGGTCTCTTTCTTCCATCTATACAATCTAGTTAAGCCCACAAAGCAACTGACAGGAGTCTGATGATTACCACATCTGCCTAGGACAATCCAGAACTATGAGCATTACCAAAATTTCCTTCATGTCAATGCTGCAGAGCAAACAGGGAAGTAGTTTCAGGGATCGCAAAGATCGTGTAGATCATGGTGTACCAATCTCTTGGAGCCACCAAAGCATCCACTGCTTCTGCCTGAGGATCTCTGTACACGCAGAATGACACTAGGAGGTTCACATCTGGCGTACCTTACTTGTGCCACAGGTCCTGCAATATATCTGGGTGTGGAGACCAGTTCTCTGGGTCCAGGCAGTTCTGGCTTGGGAAGTCCACCTGCCATTTGTTCATGCTGCTATGTAAACTGCAAACAACATTAATTTTTGCTGAAGATAGTATCCTTTCTACTTCTATTTCTGCGAGAAGATTTCTGGTTCCTTCCTAATGGTTGATGTACACTACTACTGTGGAATTACCTGACTGGATCCAGATCATATGACCCTTCATATCACTCAGAAATCCAGAATATTCAGGAGATGGGATTGGTGTCCAAGTCTCCTGCACCAACAAAGCATTTAGGACTCCTCCACAGCCTGTTAGGCTACCATTCATAGTGAGGTTCTTCCAAGAGATCTGAAAGAAGATTTTCCTCACAACCAGGACTAGACACCTAAGTCACCAGGCCAGAGACAATTTGGTCCTTGGTGTCAGATGAATCAGTTGTCCAGAGACTAAACTGACTTGTCCCACAATGACAGAATGGTAAGTTGTAGGGTTCTTAAGTGCAACTGGGAAAATGGGACTGCCTTGAATGAGGCAACCATCAGCCCCAGAACGCCCATGCAGAAGTGAAGAGTTAGGTGATTCCTGAACTGTGAAGAATCCAAGTCTGAGAGTGGACAGTCAAAAGTTTCTGCTAGGGAGAAAAATAAAGGTTTGAACTTTGTCTAGAGACCCAGATACTCTGAGCAGTGAGTCTGCTCCAGCTTGAACTTCTGAAGTTTCAGGATCAAATCAAAGGTTTAAATTGTCTGTGCCGAGCGTTTTCTCAATAGGTGTCTAGCACTCTCTAGTGTGTGTGCTACTAGAAGTGAGAGTAGGAAAACTATTGTCTGGCCCAGGGATAAACCTGAGTCACTGAATCTGGGCCAGGGTTATTAGAGGCCAGGGCTGAATGACTCATGAAGAACTAAGAGGGGTTGCATTGAATTTTTAAGGGCCTTTAGCCAATCCCCATGTTGGAGGCCTGGCAGGTAACTAAAGAGCCTTTAAATAGACATGAGCCATGCTAGTAGGGGAGTCAGGTGGAAGATGGAGAAGAAGTGCTAAGGGAGGCTGTCGGTGGCACTAATGGACTGAAAGTTCCTAGCATGTAATAGGCTGTTGCTAAGCTAACAAAAATACTGTTAGTTCCCCATGGAGTGAGCCAGCATGAGCTGTGCAAAGGGAACCAAGTTTGTGCAGGAGGAAGGAAGAAGAGGAATCTGTAAATAGGGAGGAAGTTGTCCCTGGTTCTGTTTTACGAACATTTACAAGTTGGGCATCTCATAATGCCTTACCTCATCCAAGTTATCATCTAATAAAATTCCAAAAACAAGCCAAAGGACTGATTTCAGTGTCTGATGCAAGAAGGAAATGATTTGTGACTGACTGTGCATCAGTGGGGAACCCTGACTTCAGCAACTCCTACAGGGGTTGTGTTACAGGAAGTTGTCCAAAATGCCTTTACTATTACTTTTAAGTGTTTTTTTAGCCTTTCGATCCGGCTGTCCAAATTTGGGTTTCCAACCTCACTGTCATCTGCAAGACCCTTCGAAGCTGCTCCTGGAGTCGCCTCAGTTTCCATGATCGCCTTGTGAGATTGTGAATCCTGGTTTTCTTTGCTCGATTGACTCGTTGGTACCGTCATTCAAGTCCACCATTTCTGGTAAGAGTGCACACCCCATAGTTAGTAGAAGATACATCATCCCTAATGTTTTCACGTGTTTATCCAATTACTGTGCCTCATCTTTGAACAACTATTTCATGTTGGACTCCATGTGTTTATTACACAGATGTTTTCTCTTATGGGACTATTTATTCATGTGTGTTTTCACATTTTGAGATTCACTTATGTGTGCGTAGCAACATTTGTTATACAGAATATTTCTAATTTAGTTGCCTTTTTCAAGCGCTACATTTTTTACTTACCTTACACGATATTACTGCAAATTTCAGAAAAACTCTGCAGAGGCCCATTGCCGGCGGTATTACCACGGTTTCCCATTGATTTCAATGGGAAGGAGCGGTATAGGAGCGGTAAACACCCCGCTGCTATACCGCTCCAAAAATGCAGTCCTGCTAGCACACCGCTACATTGAAGACTGCAGGGCACATTTTTTTCAGGCGGTATAGTAGCGCTATTTTTAGCGCTAAACCGCCTGAAAAACGTGTCATTGTGAAAGGGGCCTAAAACAGCTGGCTGTAGATGGCATCTATCCTAACAGGGTGTGTCAACTTGGCGTGATGGGTCTATTAGATTTTAATTGTATTTATTACTCTCACATTGTGGACAAATTATTATCGATCCTTTAGATTTTATCTCTATAGAAAAAGTTCTTTAGTATAGAAAAAGTTCTATAGTATAGAAAAAGTTCTATAGTATAGAAAAAGTTCTTATGCATCTCATCCATCTAGAGTTTAAGTATTAGGACAACTGTATTATAATTAACAGCCTCATTTTACCCCATATTACAAGTTTTCCAAAACGCTTGTGTTTCATTTCCAATTAAAGGTTGTCTAAACCAATTAAAATATATCTATATCATTAATAAAATTGTTAACATCATTTTAGAAATGATTACTCAAGTGATAATCTCAATATTATACCCTAATTCTAATATATCTCCACATATATATCTCCTTAACCCTTTCCCTGCCAGAGCCACTTTTGCGTTTTTTGCACCCATGTTTAAAAAATAATTTTACGCATGAAGTTTACACAAAACCACATATATTATATTTTTTTCTGAAAGCAGACACCCTAGAGAAACAAATATTGCCAGTTGCAATTTTCAGACTTGGCTTATTGCTCCCCACATTGCTCTTTTTACCTTTGTGATCACAAATGTTATCATTATGGATGTATGTTAGTCTTTATTTGATAAAACCTACCCCTTTTGATCTATACCATGTGGAGGCTTTTTCTCTCTTAATATCTTTTGCGATGAGAGTTTTTTTAGCCTTTCCATCCGGCTGTCCAAATTTGGCTTTCCAACCTCACTGTCATCTGCAAGACCCTTCGAAGCTGCTCCTGGAGTTGCCTCAGTTTCCATGATCGCCCTGGGGAGATTGCGGATCCTGGTTTTCTTTGCTCGATTGACTCGTTGGTACCGTCATTTAAGTCCACCATTTCTGGTAAGAGTGCACACCCCATAGTTCTGGTAGAACAGGGGTGCCCAACCTTTTGAAGAGCGAGGGCCACTTAAGCAACTTGGTAACAAGTCAAGGGCCACAATGAGCAGAGCGGGCGGATGACAGATCACGGATACTCTATAGGCCCTCCGATCTGCCCAGATGGAAGGGGACGAATTCCCTTCTGTTTATCAGATTGGAGGTAGGCGGGGTAAACGAACATCTGTCGCTCTGTAGAGGTGAATTGAGGGTCCCATTTGGTTGGGCTGGTCGTGTGAAAAAGGGCCTAAGGCTGCTTTCACACTGATGTGCTGTTGTTTACCCACACCGCGGGTGCAACGTAGTGCACCTGTGTCTATCCTGCGGGTTAGCTGAACTTTGCCATAGACTCCGCCTGTGGCAAAAGCCGATGCTGTAGAGGAAGCATCGGCTTATGGGGCTCTGCTCCGCAGCCGCTTTTTTCTTCTACCACCAGCTTAATTTACAACACTGATGCTGTGGTATGGCGGGTCGCAACCTGCGATCTGGGCTTGCCAACCCACCATTCCAGAGCAGGAGGTCGCGGGCCACATCAGAGGGCTCCGCGGGCCACTGGTTGGCCACCCCTGTGGTAGAAGATATATCATCCTTAATGTTTTCACGTGTTTATCCAATTACTGTTCGTGCATGTGTGGGGGGTTATATGCTTTATTGTTACTTTATTTTTTTTTGTAATTTTTTTTAGAATTACGTTTTTTTTTCATCACGTAGGAGACAAACAGTCCCCTATGTGATGATTTTTAGGTGACATATTCTCTTCTGCATGTCTTCCCTGTACTCCACTGAATGTTTTGCCATGCAGATCGCATGGCAAAACATATTTTTTCGAGAAAACGAGCTGGGGACACCAAGAGCTTGAAGTGATGTCAGAGATGTCGCTTTCTGAGTCACAAGAAGAAGGCGAGGAGAGCGGACGTGTGTCCGCTCTTCTCCTTCCACTCTACCTGCCGGCACCCACTACTGAGATCCTAGGTCCGCTGATGGGCCAGCGGAGCCTGGTAAGCATGGCGGGGCGCCGCGGCGGGTGGGAGCGCCGCTTCAGAGGGTGTGTAAGAGCGAACGGGCAGTCTGCCTGTCAGTTTCACACACAATCCCAGTGGCTGCAGCCACTGGATTGTGTATGATACCCCCTGCTGTTAGGTCCATATAGCGTATGGACCTGGAGGCGAAAGGGTTAAAGGATCACTACTGAGGGTTAAAGGTTCACGACTTTATTTAACTTCCCTTGTTTCCACTATTAAAAGGATATTTAAAGCGGAGTTCCACCCAAAATTGGAACTTCCGCTTTAAGCACTCCTCACCCCCTTACATGCCACATTTGGCATGTCATTTTTGTTGAGGGGGAGTGGGGGCCCCTCCCTTTAGGCGATCTGCAGGGACACGTGACAGGTCCCAGGAAATCGCCTATCCATTCATAGAACGCAGCACGACTCGCGCATGCGCAGTGAGTGCCCGGCCGTGAAGCTGAAAGCGGTCACGGCCGGGTGCCCACACTATGAATGGAGGCGCCGGCCGGAGAGGGGGGGTAGAGGAGCGGAGCTCCGGGCGGCCGCGTTGCTGGACCGTGGAACAGGTAAGTGTCTAGTTATTAAAAGTTAGCAGCTACACTTTTTGTAGCTGCTGACTTTTAATAAACACTAAAAGGCTGGAACTTTGTTTAATTTGTGTTATTGTATACTTTGTGCACGTTTAAATGTAACCTTTGTTTTACCATGTTTAGAAAACATATTCAAAACAACCATGGTCACATGGTTTATCAGATTTATTAACCTGGCACATATTGTTATGATATACGGGTAGTCATATCATGGGTGTCCTTGCCACTAATGTCTCATCCAGCACATTCTATCTTTACAGTTTTAGTAAATCAACCCCATAGTTTCAAGTTCACAGAAGAAAAACAATACATGTTCTGGAATCTTGTCACATTCACGGGTATGGTTAGGAAATGGGCAAGCTACGTTATAACCAGGAGATGGGGACAAGCAATTCACTTTATTTAAAAATAACATTTAGAACATTGTTTAGCACATGACAAATTCCATAAAGGGGAAGTGTGGCTTCCAGAGAGTTTCGCAAATGTAAGCAATTGTAAGACTTTTGGGTTTATTATCATGAAGAATGTTTTAAGTTAGGGCTTTTAATAATATTGATTTAATTATACAAAGCCTTCCAGATAATATAAACTGATAACAGACATTTAAATCATAAGTACATTCAATTGCATAATACAAGATATGTTACACAGAAACATGATCAGGGCGACTGATAGGGGGGGACCACCTGTCCTCCTGTAGGGGGCCCGTCGCCCGGGGCACACAGGGGGGCCCAGACAGGGAAGAGGGTCGGTGTGGTGTGGCAAGTACAGGAATAATACTCCTGTGTGTCTCTCCTTCCAGCAGCTGAATCCTGTAGGGAGAGACACACAGGGCATCGTTCCTGTACTTGCCACACTACACCGATCCGCTTCCCTGTCTGAGGCCCCGTACACACGACCGAGTTTCTCAGCAGAATTCAGCCAAAAACTCGATCGGAGCTGGATTCTGCTGAGAAACTCGGTCGTGTGTACACTTTTCAGCGAGGAAGCCGACGAGGAACTCGTCAGGCCGAATAGAGAACATGTTCTCTATTTCCTTGTTGTTCAATGAGGGAAGTCGGCCCGCCGAGATACTCGGCGGCTTCAACACTGAACTCAACGAGGAACTCGATGTGTTTAGCACGTCGAGTTCCTCGGACATGTGTACGGGGCCTGAGTCATTTATGATCTCCCCCTGTGTGTGCCTGGGTGCACCAGTGCTTTCCTGTCATGCAGGGAAAACAGGGTGGATGTGTCTAGACCAGTGGTTCTCAACCTGGGGGTCGGGACCCCCTCGGGGGTCAAATGATGATTTGCCAGGGGTCCCCAAATCCTGGGCTGTTCCTGAAGCCTGCACCACTCTCCCAGCCTTCTTGCGGCTGCCCAGCAGGCTGTCACTGGAGCCCGTGGCCGCCCAGTGGGGCTGTTCCTGGAGCCCACGGGCACCCACTCAGACTCTTCGCAGCCGCCTATTCGGTTCACGGCATGGCTAAGGGGCAGAGACTAGAGGTCAGCTGACTGGTGAGGATTGTGTGTTGGGAGGGGCTGGAGGAGAGGGCTGTCATAGTGTACAGGCACATCTAGGAACTGCCCAGGAGTCCTAGGTGCATGGAGGGGCCTTGAAGTTTCCCCCCAGCAGTGTCTTGCCAACAGTTTCCCTCGCTTTGGTTGGCTCTTTTGCATTTCCTACAGGTGGGGTCCGTTATCTATTTCTCACATCTCCAGACTCCAGCAGTCTTCATGGCTCTCTCCCACCCTGGCACCTTCCTCCCCGCCTCAGCCATTATCCTGTCCTTCTCTCTCTCTCTGCTTGTCACACTGCTTCCTTCTCAAATCATTGTTAATCCTCACTACCTTCTCCCAGCCAGCCGGTTTGCCAGCATCTAGCAACTCTGCTAATTTACATCCTCTTCCCCGGCTGGCTGGAATTCTCTTCCTGACACTTTACCAACAATAGTCCCTCCAGTTCACTTTCCTTCACACCCCCACTCTTCTTCTCCGGAGGCACTTCACCTTCACACAGGTGTGTGTCCCCCCCCATACACAAACATTGCAAATGGCCAAAATACCCCACCCTGTACACCCCCCAACACTGAATCTTTACTAGTCAATGGAGATCTCTCCATCTCCCCCTCCTTGCCAGACAGCCCATTTGCTTTTATTACACTGTGACTATTCCTCACCAGCCAACAATATTGTCCATGCCCATTCCTGACCATCCCTCTCCAGTCCCCTTGACACCCATCTATTTGCCTCTCCTCCCCCTTCCTTCATACCAGCACAAATCCTCCTCCTTTTGTATCTCTATACAGACCAGTATCCTCCAGTTTTACTCCAGTTCTCTACCCATCCCCCATCTCCTACCCATTCCCCCCTTTTTACCCCCTCTTCATTCTCCCTTACCACATGGTTCCCAGCCCCACCCCCCCTTTTTGTCAGGAACTAAGGAAGAGCCCTAAGGTGGAGCATCTTATTACTGCTGCTGCTTGTGTGGGCAGGATATGTACAAAAGAGGGCGCACCAGCCTAGCGCATTATCCCACAGCATTTATTTAAGATCAACAAGAATAATACTAATCGAGCGATTTTAATTCACATGTTTGTTAGTATTATTCTTGTTGATCCTAAATAAATTCTGTGGTATAATGCACTAGGCTGGTGCGCCCTCTTTTGTTTTGTTTTTGTAGTGGCTTCAGGACATTCCCAGTCCTAGAGGGCAGCAAAGCTTGAAGCATTCCCCAGCGACGTGGTGTCATCTTTTACACCTGTACCAGGCTATCATATTTACAGTATGTGCAGGAGACATTCTGTCATTATTGAATATACAAAGAAGCCTGACCAGCTGGTTGTACTGAAGTTGATCAATAGATCGACTTCAGTACAATCAGCCTGCCCACAGATGGATTGAAATTCATCAGGAACTGGACAAATTTCGATCTGTCTATGGCCTCTTGCAGAGCCATTATGTTCTTCCGGCAAGGGGGGCCGAGGGAAGCCGCCCCCGCCGGGAAAACATATTGAGGGCTATTTACGAAAGGCAAATCCACTTTGCACTACAAGTGCAAAGTGCAAAGTGCACTTGAAATTGCACTGAAAGCAGGGCTGGACTGGGACAAAAATTTGGCCCTGGACTTCATCCAGACCGGCCCACTTTAATTCAATAAAATGCTGCCCCCACCCTCCCAAAAAATCACGCCCACCAAAAGGCCCCTACATCCATTATTGTATATCATGAGAGGGTGAGAAAGAGGGGAATGAGAGAGAGAGAGGGAGGGTTGAGGGAAAGGGGGTGAGAGGGGGTGGGTGAAAGAGGGGGGTGAGTGTAAGAAAAAGAGAGTAAGTGTAAAAGAGAGGGGGTGAGTGTAGGACCCCTTTTTACACTGAGGCGTTTTTTAGGAGTTTTTGGGCTAAAAATAGCGCATGTAAAGCGACTGAAAAACGCTTCCGCTGCAGTCCCAGTGTGAAAGCCTGAGTGCTTTCACACTGGGGCGCTGCCAGGGCGTTAGAAAAAGTCGTCCAAGCAGCATCTCTGTTTTTAAAAACGGCCCACTGAGCCATCGGCCCACCGGGAAACTCCCTGTAGTCCCTATGGCCAGTCCATCCCTGACTGAAAGTGCACTTGGAAGTGCAGTCACTGTAAATCTGAGGGGTAGATCTGAAATGAGGGGAAGCTCTGCTGATTTTATCATTCAATCATGTGCAAGCTAAAATGCTGATTTTTATTTTCCTTGCATGTCCCCCTCGGATCTCCAGCAACTGCACTTCCAAGTGCCCTTTTAGTGCAATTTCAAGTGCACTTTGCACTTGTAGTTTGCACTTGTAGTGCAAAGTGGATTTGCCTTTCGTAAATAACCCCCATTGAGTGTGAGTGTGGTACTACAGTGCACTTGAAATTCAAATGAATGGGCTGAAAATCAAACTGCACTGAGTCACACAGGAATTGCACAACAATAAGGCTCAAATCACACGCATGGCACCAAAGACATGCATGCACCTTTCTTGGAGCTGCATAGCAACCGGATCGCATAGTCGTTTTGTACCATGCGATCCGGTGTGATCCATCGCAGGCAAACACACTGCATTTGTGACCTGCATTTCGGGTGTCGTTAACTTTGTATTGACGCCCACAGCAGATTGCAAGAGCATTGAGTTTGGAATGCGGTGTGGAAAATGCACACGGATTGCAGCATTTCCTGGACCGCATTCGTGTAAACCTAGGCTGATACAGTTGACACTGCAAAAAATGCCCCCAATGGAAGAATTCTCTCCTCTTCTTGTTCTGTTTACAACTCAAAAACGTAGATGTTTACTCACATTTTAGCTCTGTTGACCATGGTCACCAGAACAAAGAGGTTGAATCTCTCTAGAGCAGTGGTTCTCAACCTTACTAGTGCCGTGACCCCTTGATAAAATTTCCCAAGTTGCGGGGACCCCTAGCGGTAAAATTATTTTCGTAGCGTGGTTGGCGCTCCGAGTCCCTTCCACTTGTACAATAGTGAAACCCATTATGGTACATTTAAGGATGTACCCCTCTATCTCTTTGTTCTCCTTTCTTTCCCTTTCCCCTCCCCATCCCTCTCTCTAGCCATCTTTCGCTCCCTTTTTCTTTGTTCCCTACCCTCTTTTTTTCTCTCCCTTCCATGCATTCTCTATTTTTATTTCTTCTCTTATTTCTTGGTGGGGTTAGTAGGATCAGTGGCAGTGCTGGCGGGGAGTTCTGATCAGTCAACTTAGGTTCTCTTAATCAAGGTCATCTGCTGATCTGAGAACTGTAGTGGGGACTTTTCATGGCAATTATAATCACAGGTAGTGTTACTCACTGTGTCTCCGCATTCACGGTGTCTCAGACTTTGTAGTGTCTCGTAGCAGTGACACCTATGCTGAAATCAGGAGATAGGGTCTCCTCCAGCCTCTCCCACTTCACATTCCTCATGTCAGCTGACTTCTAGTCTCTGCCCCCCAGCCATGCCGTGAACTGAATGGACGGCTGAATGGGCGGCTGCGGGCTTCAGGAACAGCCCATGATTTGGTGACCCCCTGGCAAATCATCATTTGACCCCCAAGGGGGTCCCGACCCCCAGGTTGAGAACCACTGCTCTAGAGGGGAAACAGACAGCATTACAAAAGTGAAAGTGCATTTAACATTTTATAACTATCCAAAACTTAAAAAAAGTTTGTGCAAGGAGGAACAGGATGAGCACTGCCAGAGTCCTACAAAATGACCGCCAGCAGGCCACAATCAGAAACAGACTTCATGGGGGTGGCCTGAGGGCCCGACATCCTTTAGTGTGCTCTGTGCTCACTGCTGGACACTGTGGAGCTTGATTGGCATTTTCCATTGAACACCAGAATTGGCAGGTCCGCCACTGGTGCCCCATGCTTTTCACAGATGAGAGCAGGTTCACCCTGAGCATATGTGACAGAAGTTAAAGCATCTGGAGAAGCCGCAGAAAACTTTATGCTGCCTGTAACATCGTTCAGCATGACTGGTTTGGTGGTGGGTCAGCGATCGTCTGGGGAGGCATATCCATGGAGGGACGCACAGACCTCTACATGCTAAACAATGGCACCCTGACTGCCATTAGGTATCGGGAATAAATCCTTGGACCCATTGTCAGACCCTACGCTGGTGCAGTGGGTCCTGGGTTCCTCCTGGTGCACGACAATGCCCAGCCTTATGTGGCGAAAGCATGCAGCCAGTTCCTGGAGGATGATGAAATTGATACCATTGAATGACCCCCACGCTCATCTGACCTAAATCCAAAAGAGCAAAAATCCAAGAGGAAATACCCCAGGACACCATCCGTCGTCTCATTAGGAGCATGCCCTGATGTTGTCAGGCATGCATACAAGCACTTGGGGGCCATACAAACTACTGAGGACCATTTTGAGTTGTTGCAATGAAATTTCAGCAAAACAGACTAGCTTGCTGCATAATTGTTTTACTTTGGTTTTTGGGGTGTCTTTGAATTCAGCCCTCTGTAGGTTGATAATTTTCATTTCCATCAAATGATGTGCCATCCTTTCATTCCTAACAAAATACCCAGTCCATATCAGTATAGATATCCAGAATGAGATTTTTGCCCGTTGAGATCTGATATGTTTTCAAAGTGTTCCTTTAATTTTTTTAGCATTATATATATATATATATATATATATATATATATATATATATATATATATATATATATATATATAAAGATACACATAGTAAAACAGAGAAGGCTTTAGTATCATAGTATCATCAATCATATTGCCCTGCAGGTTCAGATCTTTTTTAATATACTTCTGTGTTTTCAATAAATTAATCATATTATCTCTGAAGCAAGGAGGTCTATAATCTTTAATACTTTTCGTAGACCAAAGGTCTATTTCCCCAGGAGGTACAAAGGAACTGAACATGAGAATAGCATAGTGTTTTTATTTTGTTAATAAAGAAACACATCAGAAGCGTTCCTGGGTATGGCCATCCAAAAATTCCCAAAAAGAGGGAACATCACAGAGGAGTCACCAACTTAGAATATATATAATCCTTGACACTTTCGGGTGACAGAGTGTACCCACCTAGTGGTGGATACATCTAGTGGTGAAAAAAGGCCAACAGTAATGGGCATTGGAGATCTTTGCCTACCCTGTGACATTATGTAAAGGCATAATGGGACTGCATGTTTGAGGGGGAAAGGTCCTATCAGGATCTAAGGCCCCGTACACACGATAGAATCCATCCGCAGATAAATCCCAGCAAATGGGTTTCAGCGGATAGATCCTATGGTGTGTACACGCCAGCGGATCTATTTCCGCGGATATATCTCCCCTGGGATGGATTCCAGCAGATCGAATATTTGCTGACATGCAGAACATATCCATCTGCTGGAGTCCATCCCAACGGATGGATCCGCTGGTCTGTACAGACTCACCGGATCCATCCGTCCGAAGGGATCCCCCACATGCATCGTAATGATTCGACGCATGCGTGGAATTCCTTATATGACAGCGTCGTGCACGTCGCCGCGTCATCATCGCGGCGATGGCGCGACACGTCATCGCCAGAGGATTTCGGCGCGGATTTCAATGCGATGGTGTGTACACTCCATCGCATGAAAATCCGCCGAAATCCTCGAGAGGATTTATCCGCGGAAACGGTCCGCTGGACCGTATTCGCGGATAAATTCTATCGTGTGTATGGGGCCTAAAGGCTAAGTTCACCATTTCGGGCAGAATTTCACTTTTTTTTTTGCATTTTCTAACGTCATTTCTGTCCCAGAATGCCCAATGTGTTTATTTCTTACTTACTGTACCACACTCAAGATGGAGATAGCAGCTAGCACAAAAGGTGATGGGCCAACCTTATATTAAAAATGCAAAAAGTGATAGTGTAGCGGTCAAAACAATACATTACAAATATAGTGGATCTTTGCTCTAAGAAATTCGTCAAGGATTGCATACCTGCCTCCTTCAGTGACTTTAAATGTGACAAAGCAGATAATATGACTAACATCTTGACAACACTAGAGTATATAAAAAAAAAATGAATGTTCAGTGGGATATGATTTTCTGGTAGCTTCTGGAAAAACTACAAAAACTTTCTCTGTTGTGTTATATATGTATCTTTTATATATATATATATATATATATATATATATATATATATATATATATATATCATATACTCACAAATGTGATTTTTACCGAGTAAAAATAGAATAAAGAATAAAGTTATATTTTAATTAATTACTTTGTTTGGATTGCTGTAAGCCCTAAGTCCTACTTTCTGTTAATTGTTTGTTGTTATATAAGTTACTGGAATGCAGGTACAGACATGTATATATACAGTTAATTGACCCATGCAGTTCCATTTAATTATGTTTACACATTGAAATATTCAAGTAAAGCAGCCTAAAGAGGATTTAAACATTATAAGTTTTTTTCTAAAAATAAAAAGGGAGTTAGAAGTCTAAAAACGTATTATTAAATCTTCTATTATTTTTTTTCAAAAGCAATCTCTAAATCAGGCTGAAACAAAGATGGAGCGAAAACTTTTTACTTTCTGTATTCTTCTTTTACAATAAGTATAGTACGCATTCGTTAAATTTCCACAAGTACAAAAAATACCTGTTCATTTTGCTAAACTGAAAGCAGTAAACTGCTAATCCAACCACCCACCATGGAATAAAGATAAACTGATGCAGGCAGGTTTAAAGAGGAGTTCTGCCCCCCCCCCCCCCCCCAAAAAAAAAAGTCAGCAAGCTACAAATACTGCAGCTGCTGGCTTTAAATATTAGGATACTTACCTGTCCAGGGATCCCGCGATGTCAGCACCTTAGCTGATTTTCGGATCCTGGACATCTGAAGTCACTGAAGTAGGAAGGCGCATTATCTTCAACATGTTTCTTAGACCAAAGGCCGCCATTGATCTTAAGGGAAACCGGCCTTTTGGCTTCACAGCTGGTTCCCTACTGTGCATGCGCGCTGCGCATTCTAACTGGCCTGGCAGCGGAGGAAGCTGTCACCGCTAAGGGGGCTTTCATCTTCACGCAGTCTTCCTTCCTCGTTCGTGGGCTACGGCTGTCTGACTGGCTGACCCACGTTGACATCACTTCCTCGCATGTGCATGGGAGTCACAGTTTATAGTGCACACCTTTGAGGAAACGGCACGGTATGCTGTTCTTTGCAAGCTGCTGCTCCGTGCAATATCTCCTAAATGTTGCGCATTTAGGAGATATTCACTTTACCTACAGGTAAGCCCTATTAAAAGCTTACCTGTAGGTAAAATGTCAGACACGACTTTACTACCACTTTAAAGGGGTTGTAAACCCTATGCATTAAGGTGAAAAACATTTTGTAATGCAGCAGCCCCCCAGAGCCCTCCCTTTTATTTACCTGAACCCGATCTTTCCAGCAACGAGAACGAGACCAGCAGCTTCAGCCGCTGTCTCGGATCCTCATTGGATAGATTGATAGCAGTAGCAGCCATTGGCTCCCGCTGCTGTCAATCAAATCCAGTGACACAGAAGCAGGGGGTCCTGCTGTCTGTGTCAACTTGGGAGCACGCCCACAGCACGCCCACACGAGTGCCCCCTTGGAATGCGGGTCTCCGAGGGGGCACTCGATGTGGGGAGGAGCCTGGAGCGCCACTGGGGGACCCTAGAAGAGGAGGATCGGGGCCACTCTGTGCAAAACCCTTGCACAGAGAAGGTAAGTACACCATGCTTGTTATTTTGTTTTTATTTTTTTTAAAAAACCTTTACAATCACTTAAGGTTCAGCCTGGGGTAAACTACGGTTCCCTACCTAGATAAAGTAGAGTGAGTGAGCATAGCCATCCTAAGACAGGAAGTGCAGTATTCTTAGGATTACCAGATAGAAACTAAAAAACGAATACAGTCACCTCAATTTAGGACTGGAAAGTTGCAAAGTATTACATTTTTATTTAAAACAGTAAGCAAAGGACATATTACATATTTCAGTTTTTATTACAGTAATGGTGTGCCATGGAGAATCCATCTATTAAAAAGGAATTAATTTATGCAGCAATGTAAATATCCGGCTAAATTCTCCTGCAGATTCAGACCGACATTTTAGGGGTTATATAAATACGAGTTATGTCTAGAATGCACACAATAACAGTTCCCATTTTCTAAGTTTCGGTTTCCGCTCGCTTCTTAAATGTATGTCCTATGATCACCCTTTCCCTATTAGAACAGGGTTGACTATTTGAATATTCTCTACCACCTTTCTAATTAAAAAATAACTTTCAGCCATATCAGTTTAAAAATCAAAATCAAAAGCTGCATTGTACAGTGCTTATCCAGAATACATTAAAGTAACATTAAACCTTCAATTTTTCTTCAAATTAAAATAACAAACATATTATACTTACCTGACCCCGACCCTCCTTTTCTGGGGTCTAATGCATAGAATGCTGTAAAGCGGAGTTCCAGCCTTTTACTGTTTATTAAAAGTCAGCAGCTACAAAAAGTGTAGCTGCTGACTTTTAATAGACAGACACTTACCTGCTCCATGGTCCAGCGACGCAGCCGCCCCGGAGCTCTGCTCCTCTCCCCCTCTCCGGCCAGCGCCTCCATTCATAGTGAGGGCACCCAGCCGTGACAGCTTTCGGCTTCACGGCCGGGCACTCATTGTGCATGCGTGAGTCGTGCTGCGCTCTATGAATGGACAAGCGATCTCCTGGGGCCTGTCACGTGTCCCTGGAGATCGTCTAAAGGGAGGGGCCGCCTAAGGCGAGAAGAGAAGTCGCAGAGGCGGTCCCTGGGCAGAAGGAGGAAGTGGGACAGGAATCCCACTCCTACTGAAGCCCCCACTCCCCCCCCCCAAAAAAATTACGTGCCAAATGTGGCATGTAAGAGGGTGAGGATTGATTAAAGCAAAAGTTCTACTTTTAGGTGGAACTCCGCTTTAAAGCGGGGGTTCACCCTAAAAACGATTTTCTAACATTACATCCAGCTCACTCTCTACATTCACAGTATGCCGTTTGTTTTTTGTTTTTGCTGTACATACCTCGTACAGCTATTTTCTTCCCCGGCTTCCGGGTCGGGACTCCTGCGGGAGTGGGCGTTCCTATCCAGCAGGTGATTGTCGTGATGACAAAAACGAGCTCACCCCGTCGCATAAGGAGCATCACAAGTTGCCAAAGAAGCCGAACGGTGAGTCGGCGCTATACGGCGCCTGCACACCGAAGTTGGGCTTCTTTCGGCAACTCGTGACGCTCCTTATGCGATGGGGGGAGGTCGTTATTGTCATCACGTCAATCACCTGCTGAATAGGAACGCCCACTCCCGCGGGAGTCCCGACCCGGAAGCCGGGGAAGAAAATAGCTGTACAAGGTATGTACAGCAAAAAAAAAACGGCATACTGTGAATGTAGAGAGTGAGCTGTATGTAATTTTAGAAAATCGTTTTTAGGGTGAACCCCCGCTTTAACCCTCCTGGCGGTATCCCCGAGCGTGACTCGGGGTGGGTTTTTTATGCTGAAATCGGTAACCACGAGTCACGCTCGGGGTAGATATGCAGAGCCTGCAGCGTGCGCTGGCTTACCTTGTCCTGGATCCAGCGATGTCACCGCGCTGTGTGAGCGAGCGGGACCTCGCTCGATTCACACACCGTCCTCCTGTGCCGCCGATCTCCGTTCCCTGCGACGTTACGACGCACGGGAGCGGAGATCGGCGCCAAATTCAAAAACGTAAACAAACACTATACATACAGTATACTGTAATCTTATAGATTACAGTACTGTATGTAAAAAAAACACACCCCCCCCTTGTCCCTAGTGGTCTGCCCAGTGCCCTGCATGTTCTTTTGTATAATAAAAACCTTTCTTTCTCCCTGCAAACTGTAGATTGTCCATAGCAACCAAAAGTGTCCCTTTATGTCAAAAATGGTTTTAGAGCAGCTAGAAAACAGCGATAATAAATTATAATCACTTGCAGAATTGTGCGATAGCGATTTGTGGGGAAATTCGTCATAAAAAAAAAATAATAATGACAGCGACAATTCTGCAACTGAGAAAATTTCAGTGATTTTGAGTTGATTACATTATTGAATAATTTTTATTAGAATTATATTATTATTTGTTATAATTATTTATAATTATTTATTATATTATAATTTATCATTTTGTTTTTAAAAAAATGTCATACCCGGGATGCCTACTAGACTCTTGTTTGGTCAGATTTAAGTGAGTTATTCCTAAGGCCGGGTACTCACGAACAAACATGTACGGTGAAAGCGGTCCGTCGGACGGGTCCTAAGAATTACAGGCCTACAGTATAAAACGCTAAATTTCCTTGCAAATAATTGTACCGCTTTTGGTACGTAATTCCAGACAGAATCATACCGCCAGGGAGGTTAAAACGACTTTAATTTTTAGGAAGGGTGGTCTTCAGAAAGATTGTACAGAAAATGTACCGTTTTGGAAAACAATTCATTACCAGGACTCGCCATGTACTCATACATTTTTGGAACTTGCTGACTGAACAAAAAAAAAATTAACAACTGGCTGAACAAAAAACAAAATCTAACTCATTCATGATATACTGTACAGCGCAGATGAACTGATCTCCCGCTGTGACTATTGTATTTTGATAGTGCCAGTGGCTGCCAGAATAGCTGAACACTGGCTGTATCTGATTGGATACAGCTACTGTTTGGCTGACAATTTTCTGCTCAGGTCCCTCTAATTTTCATTTGAAGGATGTTGGGTGGAAGGGTCGCCAGCTAAATACATTTGGGATGGTTCATCAGACAACTGGATGAAATTTGAACAGAGTAAGGCCAGCAGCAAGAATTCATCCAAACCTCACCTAGACAACAAAGTTTAATTCCTACCTGGGTAGCAGATTTAGATTAGGAGAACATTTGAACCTTAGCAGAAAGAATAAGGGAGAGACGACCCTACATATCTGAAAATATACGCAATAGGGTTGATTTACTAAAGGCAAATAGACTGCGCACTCTGCAAGTGCAGTTGCTCCAGGAGCTTTGCTGACTTCCATCATCCAATCAGGTAGCAGCAAAAATGCTGTTTTTTTTTTAGGGGGGGGGGGGGGGTTATATAGTTTTCTTGCTTGTGATTGATTTTTTTTTTTAGTGAAGCTTTACCTAATTTACTAAGCTTTGAAGTAAATGCACTTGGAGATGGTCTATTTGTCTTCAGTAAATCAACCCCAGTGTGCCTCAAGAGGAAGTTGTCATAGAACAATTGCCTAACTTTGAGAGAACAGATGACTGCGGTGTGAAAAAGCATTTCTAAATGAGAATGCTGCATTCACATTAAGCCATGTCATCCTTATGCAATAATATAGGAAATGTGCCATGCAAGTCCTAGAACAAGCCTGTAGGGTCTTATAAAACGCCAACTGGACCTTTCCCCACATACTTACACATACCATCTATATAACGTCCTTGTGACAAATATATCTGCAGGACAATAACTGCCAAACTGCTGCATCATAATGATGATTGAGAACAAGTGAGAGATGAATAGGAAGCTGAGACTGTGTATTTCCTCAGCTAAATGAGCAGCTTTGCAAAAAATAACCATGACCTGTCCGGCAGCAAATATTGTGCTGATTGAGATGTTTGAACAGCTTCCACAGCGAGAAATAGTAAAGTCTGGCACTATGAAAAGCTGCAGTAACAGCTTTCCTGTTCACTACGACGAGACGGTTCTACTGCTTTGAATAGTGTGAAAGCTTACTTTTTGTTTTCCTTTCTTTTCATTTGTAGAATATGTATATATTTTCAATTTGGACGGGTATAGATTTGTGTTGACAGCACATGCATTAGAATATAGCTTTCACTTCTCTTTTTTTTTGTGCAAGATGTTGCCAGTTTTGTTCAGCAAATATACAGTATATCTATACAGCATGGGCCATATTCTCCTAGATTTCCCACGGGCGGCGCGTAAGCCATTTACACTCCGCCGCCCCAACCTACAGGAGCAAGTGCTGTATTCCCCAAACACTTGCTCCGTAATTTGGGGCGGCGGAGTGTAAATGCCCCGGCGTAGCCACGCGTATCTCCAAGGGGGCGGCTTCTATTTAAATTAAGCGCGCCCCCGATTCTAACGAACTGCGCATGCGCCGGGCTTAAAATAGCCCAGTGCGCATGCTCCAGTTCTCGGCGTAAAACGTTAATGACGCCGACGTGTGCGTCATTGACGTAAAGTCGTATTCAAGAACGACTTAGGGAAACGACGTAGCCGACGGAAAAACACGACGCGGACCCGACGCCATACTTAACATGGCCTACGTGGGACTTGCGTAAACTTACCCCTCATATAGCAGGGGTAAGTTTACGCTTACGCAAACGACGTTAGCGACGGTTACGCGACGCAAATTCCTTTGGGAATCGGCGTATCAGGCTCATTTGCATAAACAAATGAGACCTGAACGTAAACGCCATCTAGCGGCGGGCGGAGTAATTACATTTAAGATCCGACAGTGTAAGTGACTTACACATGGCGGATCTTAAGTGTATCTATGCGAAAATGATTCTAAGAATCACTCGCATAGATACACTGGCCAAAAAAGAGAGATACGATGGAGTATCCTGAGATACTCCATCGTATCCTTACTCAGAATATGGCCCTATATATATATATATATATATATATATATATATATATATACACACACACACACATACTTTGTCATAATTTACATTCCTCAGTAAGTAGATGGGATGTTTAATATTTAACACTTCGAGCTAAGCTTCCTTAATCTTCATAGCCACGAATGGCTTAGTTTCAGAAACACCCTCACTGTACAGAGTCTCCAGCACTCAAAAAGACTTAACACGTTAATAAGCTGGATTTAACAATATTTATATTTTCTGTCAGAAAAAAATGCAAGTGCGGTCTTTATTAAGGGCTCATTCAAATGGGCGTACAGCATTCCTAGTTTATTCACCCAGGGGATACAGATGTTCTGTGCAGCCGCCACTAGTAGCCTGTGGCAGAATGTCAGACACAGGGGTTGTATGGATCTTCCAACAAATCCAAGTGTTTATATTCGAACAGTGATGGATGCAGCGCCCTGGACTTATACAGAACCAACCCAACACTTCTAAATGTATTATCTACCCCCTCAGGAGCCGCTGGTTAGATTGGGATGGCGTGTTTTGTTACCTCTGTGATGTGTCTAGGGATGATGATGAGAACAATGACGGAATGTCCAAACAGCAGGGTGTCGTTTTCTGTGCTTTTATTTCTCACCCAACACGGCAACAGTTAACTTGAGGTAGATAGAGAAAGGTTGGTGAAAGGAGAATTTGCATATTCAGGCCTATGGATAACTGAAGCAGTCCTGCCTCCAATGGGACTTTAACTGACGTCGCCACTCCAGCCGGAGTGGGTATAGTGTACCTGGACAGGCCTCTCACACCGACCTGGCAGCCAGAGTATCACTCGGAACCCTTGAGAAGGAACAAGTCTCTGCCACTGACTTGGCTCTAATAGAATTAGAATTAGGAGTGGAACCTCTGCCACAGGCCCTCTACTCAGGAACGTAGATAATAGAGCGAATCCTCTCAACGAATATAATTTTTGCCTGAATCTCCCTCAGGTAGACTTCTTGATTTTGGGGTCACCGACTGACAAGTTGCAGCATACAACTTCTCAGTGTCCGGCCACCCAGATCCCCAATGGATCGTCTAAGCCCTGTTGGATCACCTGCCTCCGGGCTCACCTCAGACCGACTCCCCACCGAACAGCATAACACGCTTGGGATCTTCATGAAGGGTGGGGACCCAGTAAGTCACTGGGGCCCCCTTTCAGCTTTAGTTGCTCCGGGCCATGAGGGCCCAGAGTCAGGAACTCCACGTAGCACGTGCGCCCCGGCCTGGTAGGCCATATCGCCGGGGCCCGTGATGTGCGCACACCCTAAAGGTGGGTGCCGCACCCGGAACAGAACCCAACACCCTAGAAAAATGGCGTTCGCTCTAGAAGTACCCTCCCCCAGCATGCCCCGCGAGGGAAAAACTCCTCTGATTGGCTGCTGGCAGGAAGGCGCCACCTCTTGGACTCCTCTGGCGCCACCTGTCACCCAGGTGAAAAGGTATCTCTGGGACACAGAATGAAACCACAGGGCAGCCCAGCCTGGCAAAAACCCAATTTTCACAAATCAACATGGATGAGAGCAAAGTAACTCTCTCATCCCCCTCTAAATTTAACATAGCACCTGTACTGAAAGTACACAGGCGCTACATCAGTAAAAAGGAAGAGGTAGGGTGTAGGTCCTGGGACTTGCCCTGAAAATCTTGGGGGAGCGCACATGGCCTTTTGGTCAGGTTTTCTCCCCTCTCATGGGGGGAGCCCCACCTAGTACTTGGGTTGGCCTTCCTTCGGCAGGCCTTCCAGAGAAAGGAATCCACCTGGTTTCGGTACCCCAGTCCCTGTCAGGAGACTTGCGCCTGGGGGATCCGTTCTCATCAGTAAAGCACTAAGGGCCGGATTCAGATAGAATGGTCTATCTGTCCGGCCGGCGTAACGTATCTTAGATACGTTACGCCGCTGTAACTTTGGGCGCAAGTTCCGTATTCTGAAAGAACTTGCGCCCTAAGTTACGGCGGCGTAACATATGTGGGCCGGCGTAAGCCCGCCTAATTCAAATGGGGATATTGGGGGCGTGTTTTATTAAAATTTGCTTTGACCCCGCGTATTTTACGTTTTTTTTTAATGGCGCATGCGCCGTTCGTGAAAAAATTCCAGTGCGCATGCTCGAAAATCCGCCGCAAAACGTCATTGCTTTCGACGTGAACGTAAATTACGTCCAGCCCTATTTGCGAACGACTTACACAAACGACGTAAAATGTTCAAAACTCGACGCGGGAATGACGGCCATACTTAACATTATGTGCCGGCCGGACGTACGTTTCTGAATCGGCGTAACTACCTAATTTGCATATTCCTCGCGCAACTATACAGAAGCACCACCTAGCGGCCAGCGTGAAATTGCAGCCTAAGATACGACGCTGTAAGACACTTACACCAGTCGTATCTTTGGGATATCTATGCATAACTGATTCTCTGAATCAGGCGCATAGATACGACCAGCCGGACTCAGAGATACGACGGCGCATCAGGAGATACGCCGTCGTATCTCTTTTCTGAATCCGGCCCTAAGTGTACTCCCTGTGTAGTTTTTTGTGTGCTTCACGTTTTTTATGCATCGGGTGTTACATTTTCCTGAATGTGTTTCACTACACCGCGGAGCTTTAGAAAAAAATAATTGTGAATTGTAGTGCACCATCAGGTATGTTTTTATTTATTGTATATGTGCATCGGTGAGGCATTTAATTCAGTGATGTAGTGTTAAATGGTGGTTTTAGTAGGCATTAGCACAACACAAACATGCGATTGTAGCCTAATGCCGCGTACACACACGACCGATTTTCATGACGAGATAAAAATTTTTAGACTGGTCGTGAAAAACGGTCGTGTGTATGCTCCATAGCATTTTTCTCGACGAGAAAACTGCCCGCAAAAAAATTAGAACCTGCTCTATTTTTTCTCGTCGTTTTTCACGTCATTCTTTTTCTTGTCGCGAAAATCGATCGTGTGTATGCAAGGCAGGCATTTTTTCCTGCTGTCCTTCGCTTGCATGGAATGACACAGGGAAAAGGCATGGAAAGCAGCCTAAATCTATTAGTAATTAGAAAGCAATCTTACCCCATAAAAATGGTAAATACCTCTAAATTGGGATTTTTAAGGAATTTTGAAAAGAAAAAAATGGTGAAGAATAACATAAAGAAATGGTGTGAATAACAGACAAATAACACAAGTATTGATTGGCAGAGATATTTGTTCAAAGCAATAATGTTACAGCGCTGTATCCAATAGCAACCTGATAAGGGTACATGTGAACAGATGCACAGTGCAATAGATACTCAATACCTTAATACCTGTATTGAAGCACCTCTGAGGCCTCAGCACACAGAATGCACAACAGTGAACACAGCAATAAAAGTACAAGTTACAACAACTGTTGCTAAATGGCTTCCTCTAGAGTGCAGTTCAGAGTGATACACAATTGGATAGCAGTAAAGCCTTGTGAAAGAATAAAGTATTGAAAGTTTCTCCAGTTCCAGATTTCTTGTCTTCAGCTAGCTTAATTGTACTGCAGTGTGAGGTGGTGCACGCATTTTTAATCCAAAATAGCAAGGGAAGCAGTAACTGTAGAATATGGTGAGATTGATTACTTAGCTGCAAACTATCCCCACTTGTAATTCCTTCTGTGAGTGAACAGTACAGTACTGAGCCCGCAGCATGGGGGAAAAGGAAACACCAGGATCCAGCTATAGAATACTCAGGTGCAATAGATCCACAGCTGTGGAACTACAGGTCTCAGCGACAGTCTGTATAGCAGGCAATCACTTAGCAATAGTACAGTCACTACATGGCTAGGCAAATGCCTTCTCACCACTGTGGATCCCATGCTGGCTGTGAACTCTGTCTGTGTAGATGGCACCTCCGCGCGGTGCTGCTCCTCCCGGTGTGCTGGAAGGCAGGTGGCCCCAAAAGCCCCAAAGAGCTGGCTCTCTTGCTCGATTAGCAGGGCTACTCACAAGGATCCTTCTGGGGCAGGCGATCCGCTCTCTGCTAGAGGCCGCAGGCTCTCCCAGCCCTGGGCACACACACAGGCCTCTTGCTGGTTGTTAAATGACGTCCAGAGAGAGAAAAAGCAGGCCACACCTGTCCTTTTATCTGCTTACCGAGCAGGCTGTGCTGTGACTTGGCATTGTGGGTTTGTAGCTTGGCATTGTGGGTTTGTAGTTCCAAGCCTGATTTAACAACATGAGTACTTCCTCTTTGTCCTATATATCCCACAATGCATAGTTGTTTTTCTTAACCAGAAAGAAATATCCTCATAACATTTCAATGATCACTCTAGGGCGAGCCAAACCCTTTCTAAAGAACAATACATTTCTTAAAGGAGTTGTAAAGGAAAAAAAAATGTTGCCTAAAAGTAATGTCTGCAAGGTAGACAGACAGAATAGTGTAATGATTCTGTTAAAAAAAACAAGTAAATACCTATTAAATTCCTTCATCTATAACACCTCCGGCGTTCTAGTTTCTGTTCTCTCATTCACTTCCTGGTTTGCGGCGCTCGTTCATGTAAGAACTACATTTCCCAGTATGAATTGCGGCACGCCCAGTAATTCACAACTCCTTGAAGTCTCTAACACGTAGAGAGCATCCTGCTGCACAGATGTAGTTCCCATGAGGGGGTGAGCACGTTACTGACCACCGCAGTAAAGCCTCCCATCACGGTGGTGAGTAACAATCAGACAAGCAGGAAGTGAACAGAACAGAGAAGAAATAGAACAACTTCTGAGCAAAAACGAACAATGAGGAATGGAAAAGAGGAATGTCTGCAGGTAAAGGATGCTTATTATGGAAAAAAAATTATTCCTTTAAAACCCCTTTAAATGATAACTTTGGTAGTAGACCTGTGCTACAAAAGGGATACAATTCTGTATGTAAATGCAGGAAGTTTAACCACTTAAAGTCAAAATCTTTTTTTGACACTTGTTTCTTAAGTTAAAATCAATATTTTTGGCTAGAAAATTACTCGGAACCCCCAAAGATTATATATATTTTAGCAGAGACCCTAGGGAATAAAATGGCAATTGCTGCAATATTTTACACACATTGGGCCAGATTCTCGTACGATCGCGTAGCTTTGTGCGGGCGTAACGTATCTGATTTACGTTACGCCTCCGCAACTTAGATGGACAAGTGCTGTATTCTCAAAGCACTTGATCCGTAAGTTGCGGCGGCGTAGCGTAAATCGGCCGGCGTAAGCCTGCCTAATTCAAATTTGGATCAGGGGGGCGTGTTTTATGTAAATCTTCTGTGACCCGACGTGATTGATGTTTTTCCCGAATGGCGCATGCGCCGTCCGTGGAATTTCCCAGTGTGCATTTCGACGCGGGAACGACGGCCATACTTAACATTGTTACGCCGCACTTACGCCACCATATAGCTGGGGTAAATATACGCCGGGAAAAACCTAACGTAAGCGGCGTAAATGTACTGTGTCGGCTGGGCGTACGTTCGTGAATTCGCGTATCTAGCTAATTTGCATACTCGCCACCTAGCGGCCAGAGTAAATATGCAGTTACGATACGACGGTGTAACACAGTTACGCCAGTCGGATCTAGGGGAAATCTATGCGTAACTGATTCTAAGAGTCAGGCGCATAGATACGACTGCGCAACTCAGAGATACGACGGCGTATCTGGAGATACGCCATCGTATCTCGTTTGAGAATCTGGCCCTGTATTTGCCCATCGGTCTTTCAAACGCAATTTTTTGGGAAAAAATACACTTCAATGAATAAAAAAAAACAACAACAGTAAAGTTAGCCCAATTTTGTTTGTTTTAATGTGAAAGATGATGTTACAGCACGAGAATCGTGATCGATCTTCTAAGCAAAAAAATAGTGATTGTCATAGTGATTGTCATTGTCAATCTGATAACTACCAATTCTTTGGTAGTTATCAGATTTCATAATGCCATGCACACAGTCAAGATATCCAGTGCCTGAAACAGCAAAGCAACCCCAAAACATCAGTAAACCTCCACTATGTTTGACTGTAGGGACTGTGTTCTTTTTTTAAAGGCCTCACTTTTTCTGAACAGTAAAATGATGGGTTCACCAAAAAACTGTAAGGCCCCGTACACACGAGAGGATCTATCCACTGGAATTGATCTACGGATCAGTTCCAGCGGATAGATCCGCTGGTGTGTACATCCCAGCGGATATTTTTCCGCAGATTTTTTTCGGCCGACCGATTTCCAGCAGATAAAAATTTCTTAGCATGCTAAGAAATCTATCCGCTGGAATCGGCTTCAGCGGATCGATCCGGTGGTCTGTACAGACTCACCGGATCGATCCGTCCGATTCCCTCCCTCGCATGCGTCGTAATGATTCGACGCATGCGTGGGTATCCTTATATGACAGCGTCGCGCATGTCGCCGCGTCATCATCGCGGCGACGGCGCGACACGTCATCGCGATGGGATTTTGGCGCGGATTTCGATCCGATGGTGAGTACACTCCATCGGATCCAAATCCGCGGAAATCTTTGAGAGGATTTATCCGCGGATCAATCCTCTCGTCTGTACCCGGCCTAATTGTTGTTTTGTCTGTCCACAGCACATTCTCCCAAAAGGATTTTGGCTTCCTCAGGTAAGCTTTGCAGACTTCAGTCTGGCTTTTATATGTTTCTGTGTCAGCAGTGGGGTCCTCCTAACATATTCAGGAAGAGTTATGCCGGCGTATCAGTAGATACGCCGGCGTAACTCTGAATTTGCGCCGTCGTATATTTAAGTGTATTCTCAAATTGAGATACACTTAAATCTAGCTAAGATACGACCGTCGGCGCCGTCGTATCTTAGCTTAGTCTATTTACGCCGGGTGATAGGGGCGTGTACGCTGATTTACGCCTAGAATGCGTAAATCAGCGAGATACGCCTATTCACGAACGTACGCTTGCCCGTCGCAGTAAAGATACGCCGTTTACGTAAGGCGTTTTCAGGCCTAAAGTTATTCCACCAAAAAGATGGCGCAGCCAATGTTAAGTATGGACGTCGGAACCGCGTCTAATTTTTACGTCGTTTGCGTAAGTCGTCCGTGAAAGGGGCTGGGCGTAATTTACGTTCACGTCGCAACCAATAAGTCTTTGCGGCGTAATTTGGAGCATGCGCACTGGGATATGTCCACGGACGGCGCATGCGCCGTTCGTTCAAAACGTCAATCACGTCGGGTCACGATTCATTAGCATAAAACACGCCCACCTCTTCACAATTTGAATTAGGCGCGCTTAGGCCGGCACATGTACGCTACGCCGCCGTAACTTGGGACGCAAGTGCTTTGTGAATACAGCACTTGCCTCTCTAACTTACGGCGGCGTAGCGTATATGAGATACGCTACGCCTGCCTAACGTTAGGCACATCTACGTGAATCCAGCTAATAGTTCCCTTTTCATTCAGATGGCGACGTATAGTGAGCTGACACAGTTGTACCATGTGCCTGAAGGTCAGCTTCAATTTGTCTGGAAGTTGATCAAGGTTCTTTATTCACAATTTGAACAATCATTCATTGCAATCTATGATCAATGTTTCTCATTCATCCATCCAGGGAGATTAGCTACAGTGCCATGGGCTGTAAACCTCTTGACAATGTTGCACACAGTGGACACAGGAACATTAATATCTCTGGAGATGGACTTGTAACCTTGAGATTGTCCATGCTTTTCCACAAGTTTTGTTCTCAAATCCAAAATCTTTGCTGCTCTTTCTCTTCTCCATACTCCCTGTAACACACAACAGAAAGGTTGAGTCCATGTTTCACCATGTTAACTGGTTTCCAGTGTGATTTCTATATTGTCATCATCTGTTAATTGATACGGGTGAGTTTAATTCCAAATTACAGAAGCATCACAAAACTTGGAATGCAATTATTTCTTACAATTTTCTGAAGGTGCCAATAATGTTGTCCAGTACATTTTGTGTGGAATGTGTCAGATTTGGCTTTGTGTTTCTCTACTTTTTTGTGTCCTACCAATACAAACAAAAGAAGTAAACATGAGAATTATTTAAAATTCTAAAATTTTTCAGGGCGAAGTGGTGCATTATCTGACAGAAATGTGCGGCCTCTCGACGGGTGGGCTTTAATGCCAATGCTGTATATATTCGGCCCTATGTAAACACACTCCCAGCACAGTCACCGGCAGGGACTGTAAAGCTCTGGATACATACCGTATTTATTTGAGTATAACGCACACATGTGTATAACGCGCACCACTAATTTACGATTAAAAATCGGTATAAAATCATTGTAATTGCCAAAAATCATTTATTGTATTTATTTTATGTCCAGCCATGTCCCCCGTATGTCCAGCCATGTCCCCCGTATGTCCAGCCATGTCCCCTGTATGTGCAGCCACCTACTGTTAATCACCGCGGCCCGGGAACATTACAGACAGCGTTCGTTTGAACAGCTGTTTTCCCTGCCGCACATAGACACTCCCCCTTGCTCGCGATTGGACAGATCAGTCCAAGGGGGAGTGTCTATGCGCGGCGGGGAAAACAGCTATTCAAACGAAAGCTGTCTGTAATGTTCCCCGCGCCGCGGGGATTAACGTTGTAGCGGCGGCGGGGGGAGGGGGGAAGTATTCTAGTATCGGCGGTATTAGCGGGAGTACGAGTACTCCCGCTAATACTCAGTTTCGGTCCCGCCACTGTCATCCCACCCCAGTCCTCGTTTATAACGCGCACCCAAAACTTTGATTTTTTTTTTGGTATAAAATTTTGCGCGTTATACTCGAATAAATACGGTACTTGCGATCGGGAGCTTTCTAATCATGTGACCTCTGTGACAGCCAATCACATGACTCAAATGCCCGTCTCCTGGCATTTAGAAGTTCTTTAAAGGCTGGGAGGCGGCAGCGGGAGGTGGTTAAAGAAGATCTTCAGCCCATTTGAAAAAAATAAAAGTCAGCAGCTACAAATACTGTAGCTGCTGACTTTTAATAAAAGGACACTTACTTGTTCAGGGATCAAGCGCTGTCCTCATCTGGGCTGGTTCAAGCACTGTCCTCACCTGGGCTGGTTCTTTGCCAGTCTTCGGGTCCCTGGTGTCGGTATGCTTAGTGTGGGAAGCCAGCTATGACTTCTTGCAGCTTAACTACTGGCTTCCCACTGCGCATGCACACGCCGCACTGTGTGAATGATCCCACAACCTCTTGGGACCTGTGGCATGTCCCAAGAGGTTGTGGGTGAGGGGCTGAACTTTCAGTGGAATCTCCTGGGCATTCCGACCAGAAGTGGGTGTGGGTACCTACCAAATCTAGGTACCCACTCCCCCACAAAAAAAAAAATGTCCAAAAGTGTAAAAGGAGAGGGAGGAGGACATAAAGTGGAACTTCCCTTTTAGGCGTGAAGTTCCGCTTCAAGGATTACTCTGCATTGCTTTGGTGATGGTCGGTACCAAGCAATAGCAAATCAACAGTAAACACTCCTCCAGTCTTTACTGAAGTTAATGGAAATAATATCAAATCTCTCTGAAGGAGCTGCTGTCAGTCAGTGCCAGTCGCTATTCCAAGTGGTACTCATGGCAAGGGTCATATGCCCTTAATGAGGAATTCCTGTGTATGAGACATCCACCCCCCTTGTTTTCCAGCCTGTCATTGATTTTTCCAGCCCGTTGGCAGTGGATTGTATGCTGCACCCATACCACCCTTGAACCTAAACCACCTGGTTTAATGTGTAATAGCCAAACTGTTTGTGTGTATGAGCCCTAACGTTCTGAGGAACCCAGGTGTTTATTGGGCACAAATCAATGGCTGCCACCGGTTTGTGCTTAGGGTGGCTGACTGTGCGTGCCCCTATAACATTCAGTGGTGCAGCGTAGAGTCTTGAGGATGGGGTCCACCTTGGGATCTTGCACCCAGGCCCACTGCATTCAGAGAGGACCTAGGGGAGGTCACCATTCATTGGCAAGCTGTGTACATTCACTGAGCCACATGTAGTGAAAATGGCTCTTCAGGCCTCCATTCTTCTCCTATGACAGGTGTATGTCCTCATATATTTCCCCACTATGGAGGTTGTCCTTCTGCCATCCGTCTCCATTGTTGTGTCATCTGACAGTGTTTCCAGCACACCGTGTTCTGTATGCACTTTCCTCCCTCTGCACACCACCTTCTCCTCCTCCCTGTGTGTACAATGGTGCACTCTCCTCCTCCTCCCTCCATCCTCTCTATGGTATCCCCTCCCACTTCTCCAGTGCACTGCTGTGCTGTGTGTCTCCCGCTTGTCTCGTGTTCTCTCCTCCTGTCACTCTCCGCAGGTCTCGGGCCTCGCAGCCATCATGGGCCTCAGGTGATAAACCGAGCGGGCCGCCGGATACAGCGGGCGGAGAACAGAGCTACCGGAGAGCGTGGATCCCGGGCCTGACCGCCCGCA
Source organism: Rana temporaria (assembly GCF_905171775.1). Taxonomy (NCBI): domain Eukaryota; kingdom Metazoa; phylum Chordata; class Amphibia; order Anura; family Ranidae; genus Rana; species Rana temporaria. Next base: position 185,869,442 of record NC_053492.1, read on the forward strand.
CCGGGGGCCTCAACGCCGGGTCAGTGGCAGCAGTGTGAATGTGTGTGTGTCTGTCAGGGGAGCTTCCTCTTTTCTAAATGTGTGTGACAGGCTGTCGTTTATTATCACACGTTGTGTATGTACAGTGTGCCAGTCACCGGGGTGTCACAGTGTGTATGGGGGCCACGTGGTACGAGGACACCCTGTCACCCAGCGCGCCCTCTCCTCCCCCGCACTGGGCCTTATGGGTGATGAGTGTGTCAGGGTGTGCATGACGGACCACACTGCTTCCTCAGTGCCACACACCGCTGCCTTGTGTCCCCAGTGCCACACACCGCTGCCTTGTGTCCCCAGTGCCACACAACACACTGCCTTGTGTCCCCAGTGCTACACAACACCATGCCTTGTGTCCCCAGTGCTACACAACACACTGCCTTGTGTCCCCAGTGCCACACAACACACTGCCTTGTGTCCCCAGTGCCACACAACACACTGCCTTGTGTCCCCAGTGCCACACAACACACTGCCTTGTGTCCCCAGTGCCACACAACACACTGCCTTGTGTCCCCAGTGCCACACAACACACTGCCTTGTGTCCCCAGTGCCACACAACACACTGCCTTGTGTCCCCAGTGCCACACAACACACTGCCTTGTGTCCCCAGTGCCACACAACACACTGCCTTGTGTCCCCAGTGCCACACAACACACTGCCTTGTGTCCCCAGTGCTACACAACACACTGCCTTGTGTCCCCAGTGCTACACAACACACTGCCTTGTGTCCCCAGTGCCACACAACACACTGCCTTGTGTCCCCAGTGCCACACAACACACTGCCTTGTGTCCCCAGTGCCACACAACACACTGCCTTGTGTCCCCAGTGCTACACAACACAATGCCTTGTGTCCCCAGTACTACACAACACACTGCCTTGTGTCCTCAGTGCCACACACCACTGCCTTGTGTCCTCAGTGCCACACACCACTGCCTTGTGTCCCCAGTACTACACAACACACTGCCTTGTGTCCTCAGTGCCACACACCACTGCCTTGTGTCCCCAGTGCTACACAACACACTGCCTTGTGTCCCCAGTGCCACACAACACACTGCCTTGTGTCCCCAGTGCCACACAACACACTGCCTTGTGTCCCCAGTGCCACACAACACACTGCCTTGTGTCCCCAGTGCCACACAACACACTGCCTTGTGTCCCCAGTGCCACACAACACACTGCCTTGTGTCCCCGGTGCCACACAACACACTGCCTTGTGTCCCCAGTGCCACACAACACACTGCCTTGTGTCCCCAGTGCCACACAACACACTGCCTTGTGTCCCCGGTGCCACACAACACACTGCCTTGTGTCCCCGGTGCCACACAACACACTGCCTTGTGTCCCCGGTGCCACACAACACACTGCCTTGTGTCCCCGGTGCCACACAACACACTGCCTTGTGTCCCCAGTGCCACACACCACTGCTTCATAAGTGCTACACACCACTGTCTTGTGTCCTCAGTGCTACACAACACTGCTTCATCAGTTCTACACACCACTGTCTTGTGTCCTCAGTGCTACACACCACTGCCTTGCGTCCTCAGTGCTACACAACACTGCTTCATCATTTCTCTACACCACTGCTTTAGCGTCCTCAGTGCCACACACCACTGCTTTAGCCTCCTCAGTGCCACACACCACTGCTTTAGCGTCCTCAGTGCCACACACCACTACTACTTATCCGCACCCAGAATCAATGAGCAAAAATGATACCACAGTTTGCATTAGGCAGGCAGTACCACCACCAAATGCAGTGCATGTAAGTGACTGGAACCATGATGCAGCACCATACACGCAGTTACAGCACAGTGCTGCAGGCTTACGGGCATCCAGAAGACAACCTATCACCTTGTGGATTGCTTTTTCGAAGGGGTGGTAATGAAAGCGACAAGGGTACAAAAACCCCTAAAGGGCAGGGGGTTAGCCCCCAATTCTAGGGAGTGTGTATGTGTGTGTGTGTAAATATATATATATGTGTGTGTGTGTATGTATATATATATATATATAATCTGTCTGTCTGTCTCCTGATATTTATTCCATATTTTACTGTGCAGTTCTGTTGGCCAGCGCTTGAACCATGTCCGATATGCTTGAGAACCTGCTCCCCATAGTTTTCTTGGTAGGTCACCATGTCTTTCCTCAACCAAGTGTGCTACCAGAAAGCGTGGCTCCTGGGCCAGACCACCCGAACCAGGGGGTCTCTGCCCAAGGTCACTTTCCAGCAGTGTGTATTTGTGATCACAATGGCATTGTGTGTCTCCATCTGTCATCACATCCCTATTGCACATTGGTTCCTGCCGCTATCATATGCCACTAAAAGATGAATGAGCTGGTGGGAGGAACCACTGCATACAGAAGAGGAAATGTTGTTAAACCCATTCAGCCTTGGGGCAGGGGAGTAGTGAAGCCATGGCATTTGAACATACAGGTCACCAGAAAGGTTAGCACGACTAAAAACATCCTGTTTTGGCTACAAGTGATATACTATACTGACAAGGTCTGAGATTCTAACCCTCCCCTGCCTGGGGAAAAAGAGATTTGGTGCAAAGGAAACAACATTTTGTACCATTATTCACACGTTGAAATAACTGACCTATAAAGGTTTCAATTTAAGGAGACACTCGGGGAAAAGCAGTATTGGGAAATGTGCTCCCTTCATAAGGGATGTGCAGATAGACTGGATCATAAGGGAGGGTGAGGGGGGCTGAGCTGCTCATGTCACTTGCTTGCCTGTCATTATTGTCTTTTAGGTCCTGGTCTGAGCACCTCCTCCAGGTCCTCCAGCTGCCTCAGCGTATGTCAATGAGAAGATTTTCCAATAGACTTGTCTGAGGGATATTCTTAACACTGACAGGAGTGATGTCATTGACTAGAAGTCCTCTACATTGACAAGCAGAGATCACCTTTGACCCTTGTTTTTTATTACTCTTTTAGGGAAGGTAGAAGGTACCTTTCCAGGTATCGCTGACACTGCTCTTTAACTAAAATGGACTTCATGCTTCAGTGCTGGGGGAACCCGATTCTTTAAAATGCCAAGGGTAGTGAGAGATAAAAGCAATCTACGTGTTATAAGAAATCAGTCAGTTTAAGTGTGATATCTACCACTGTGCCGTTATCCTTCCAGACCCAGCTTATCATTTGCCACATAAAATCTTACCTTGCACTGCCAAGTTTTGCCCGCGGTAGAAGAGTGATCCAGTTTGTTTTTCTCTGTATTCTGAAAGGTGCTCCTGTGCTTACATAGAACGGACTTATTTGGTGTGTGCACATTGTTTGGAAAAATGGACATGTAGGAGCACTGGACAGGGGCTGTGGCCTGGACAGCATTGCATGGCAATGGGTAAAGCAAGGCAGGATTGGTAAGATATTTTTTAAAGTGATGAAGACCTGGAGGTGGGGCACATGGGTTGGTGTGAATGAATTGGGACCAAGTGCGCTATCACACATGTTAATACATAGGCATTATGCTTAGCATCCTATTTACCTTGATTAGGGAATTGACAAACCCTGGCTCATAAGGTAAATTACCTACCCAATTCCTCAATGCCTTGGCAGTTGGTGCTCCTCTTCGCTCTCTGGTGCTCCCGGGTTGTGGGTGGCCCCTCGGCATCCTGCTCAACACATTACAAAATTAATGGTGGATGCCTGTTCTTGGTAGCGTTCTTCGTGGATGTGATTGTTGAGGGAGGATGTGTCTATGATAGATGTTTTTTTTTTTTTTCTTGTAATATGACCATGTTTTTCCTGTAGAGAATTTTCCTGTTGCTTTGATTGTACTTAATAGCGTAAATTGTACAAACGGTGTACACTGGGATGTTTTACAACTGCTATTGGTTGCACAGATTCACTTAGGGATTTATCCCCCATTCTCACCTGCGTGATTTGACATGCGATTTGACAGGTCAAATCGAAGCCTATTGCCAACAATAGGAGCATCCCAAATGGTTCAACGTCGACTTTGTGGCGCCGCACTGATTTCCAGAAGTAGTCCCTGCACTACTTTTTGGGGGCGATTTCAATAGACATCAGTGCATGAACCAGCACAGATCTTTCAAGTGGCCCCCAAAGAAATGCAGCTTTCAAATTTGTGCGAGTTCAGATGTACTTGCACGATTTCAAAAGGGAAGTTCCGCTTTAAGGACTTGTCCCACCGCTCCTCTTGAAAAATTGTCACTTTTGAGGAGCGAAGGTGGGGAGCGGGTACCTGATTTTGACAGGTACTCGCTCCCACTTCTGTTCCGAACACCTAAGCGGTCCCCCCCCCGCAGTCATCTGGGGCACTGACAGGTCCGAGAAGACAAGACTGCATCCACCATTCACAAATTTCCCAGAACAGCACGCCTATGTACCGTACTTAAGATTTAGCTATATCGTGAAAAGGGCACATGGAAAACAAGGTGATTTGATCTGTGCCCTGTGCAGGGACATATTTTACTGGCATGGGGATGCATAGGTTTTGCGGATATCCCTGTGCCAGCACTTCTATAGCTGTCTATTGGGATTCAGTGGCTGCATGGACAGCCCTGAACGCACCTGTACCCACACCAATATCACGTGTGTCCCAGAAAACATGAGTAGGATCACCCACACCGGTATATACAGAACACCTGTGCATCCCTGGGTACAGGGCATGGATCAAATCTCTTCTTATGAATGAGACCTAATTGTTTTCTATGTGCCTTTGCAGAGATCTACATTTTTTTTAGTGCAGAGAAATGTGGGACTCTGTACATAGTTTGAACAAGCCCTCTAGGTTTTAAAAGCCCAGATTGTGATATGAAATATTTAATTGTCTGCCCAGAGCTAAATTTTGGTCAAGTTTCTTATCTGAATGTAAAGTTTAAATCCAAACTAGGACAGCCTTAGTAGCCCTTATGCATCTTGCCTATGGTATGGTAAAAATTACAAATCTTGTCTTTGTTGCAGCCCTGCTAATGGTAACAGCATGTCTTTTATGGGACACTTTTGACCCTTAGATTGAAATTATTAGTGGCTGTGTGTAATTTTGTCCACCCGAAGGATTGTGTAATCTATACATTTTGTTACATGTGGTGCAAATTATAACCTATTTAGAAGATCGGACATTTTTAAACCCTATAAATTCAGAAAAGAACACATTTCCCATACTTTCCAGATAAAACCTTCAGTACCAGTATATGGTTACCGAAAATAAAGAGGCAACCTTTTTTAGTAGATAGAAGTGTTGGAATACCCCCCAATTGTTGTAGTTTGTTATAACTGTGATAACTAATATATCAAAGAAGTTCTACAAGTCTTGATTTAGTAAGCACCTTCTAGTAGAGCTGCACGATTAATCGTTAAAGAATCATCACCCCTCCCGATCACAAAACCGCATTTCCCCAATTCTATGTAAGAAGTGAAGAGATCAAGGGGTTAACTGTGTCCTAGGGAGTGATTCTAACTGGGGGGTATGGGACTGCCTGGATGAGGAGGCCGATCACTCTCCTCACCCCTGACAGCACGAAGATCTGTCTGTTTACACTGAGTGGTCTCTGTGTGGAGCAATCGCGGGTGCCTGGCGGTCATCGGCTCTGGCGTCACGCTGCGTTCGTGTGCCCCCTAGTGGTCAAAAGGCAAACCAACGTGCAGCTACTTCTGGTCGCCCAGGGGAGCCAACCTGCCACAGTAAAACTGTGGCGGCTGATCGGGAAGGGGTTAAGAAAAATTAGCTCTTCTTATTATTGCCTCCGTCCTGTATTCCTGCACATCAGCAAGCATTTCTCAAATGCTATTTTTCTTATAGGCCAGTAGCCAGTGTTTGAAGACCCTCCATCCTTTCTGATGGTCATGTAGGGGCTAAGAGGGCTCAGAATTAAGGCTGGTGGAAAGGGAGAGAATACCTTGTTAAATCACTTAATGGATACATATTAGAACACCCCCCTCTTCCACAATCCTGCCGAGGTTTTGTGGTGATTACTGGTAGTTTCCACACTTGGACTCAGAATTTGCACTTCTCAGCACACATGTACTGCATGTTGTGTTTAGAATGATTAGGTGGTGTTTGGCATGGTCACAGGTCTGCTGGGGGTTGGCACAGCCTGGGGTGTTTTTCTTGCAGCTTTCAGCTAAAGTTTGAGGCGCCCTAGACAGTTACCTTTTCTGCATCTTTCAAAATTAAGCTTGACTGACTGGGGTTAATTGGCAGTTTTGCACAGAAACCAATTCACTTCTAGGTTTTAGTCTACATTCACACTGAGGCCGGGTTTGAACTTGCACAGTGATTTGACAGACATCTGTGCAGGTTCATGCACAGATGTCTATTGAAATCGCCCCCAAAGTCAGCCCCGGAAATTTTGGCTGCTCAATGACCGGGCCAATTTTTGCTTTATGGCACTGCATCGCTTTAACTGACAATTGCACGGTCGTGCAACATCGTAGCCATACAAAATTGACATCCTTTTTTCCCCACAAATGGAGCTTTCTTTTGGTGGTATTTGAGCACCTCTGCGGTTTTTAGGTTTTTGAGCTATAACCAAAAAAATAGCGACTCTTTTGAAAAAAACACCTACTGTATTTGTTGGCTTATAACACTCAATTTTTCACCCTGCAAATCGGTTGCAAATAGAGTGTGCGTGTTATACTGCAGTTTGAGCTGCCTCGGAGAGAACGGGGAGGGGGGCAGGACAAACACCGTCTGATTACATGCAGCGAGAATCTCCTGTTTACTCAGCGACCTCTGTAATAGGAAGTCCCGCCTCCTGGGCCGGCATTGGACCAGTGTTCTGTCTATCATAGAAGCCAGTCCAGGAGGTGGGACTTTGTATTGTATTAAACAGGCCGCTAAGTAAACAGGAGATTCTCGCTATATGTAATCTGACTGCGCTCATCCCGCCCCCTCCCTGAGATTTGCATTGATCAGGCTGCATTCATGGCAATGGGGAGGCTGCAGATGGGCATTATTCAAGCTGCATTGATGGGCAATTTTGAGGCTGCAGATGGGCATTAATCAAGCTGCATTGATGGTTACTGACCCTTATTTTTCTTCAAAGTTCTTTATTTGAATTCAAAAAATTTGTTTCCCTGAATCTTCTCTCTTAAAATGAAGGTGCGTGTTATACGCCTGTGCCTGTTATATGCTGATAAATACGGTATTTGTACTTTTTTTGCTATAACAAATATCCCCAATTTTGTTTTATTTTTTTCTCAGTTTAGGCTGATATGTATTCTTATACATATTTTTGGTATTAAAAATCACAATAAGCGTATATTGATTGGCTTGCGCAAAAGTTGGTGTCTACAAACTAGAGGATAGATTTATGGCATTATTATTATTATTACTATTTTAATTTTTTTACTTGTAATGGCGGCAATCTGTTTTTTTTTATTTTTATCAGTACTGCAATATTGTGGCAGACACATCGGGCACTTTTGACACATTTTTGGGACCATTTACATTTATACAGCGATTAGCGCTAAAAAATGCACGGATTACTGTGTACATTTCACTGGCAGGGAAGGGGTTAAAAATAGGGGGCAATCAAGGGGTTAATTATGTTCCCAGACTATGTGTTCTAACTGTAGGGGGAGGGGACTGACTATATTAGATGAAAGATCAATGTTCCCAGCTTGTAGGAACTCACGATCTGCATCTCAACAGAACAGGGATGAGTGTGTTTACACACGCAAGTGCCAGTTCTGCCTCGTGCCCGCGATCGTTCGTGGCCGGCGGTCATCGCGACCACCTGTCACGAGCATCGGCACCCCTGCAGTGCAGCAGGCACGTGCCTCCGCTATTCCGCTTAAATGAACGACTTGCAGCTACGAAGGTTCACGGGATCGTGCCAACCTACTGCAGTATAATGATGGCAGCAGGTTGACAAGTGGTTAAAAAGCACCTGTCATTTCAGATCCATCATGGCAGCACCTGTTAGCGGGCATCCACTCACTTGCTGTCGCCATGTCCCTCACCTTGTTGTGTCCGCTAGGGGAGAGTGCAAGTCCGATCAGGTCCGCCTGAAAATCTGACAAGCCGACCTAATCGGACAGGGGCCAAAGGAGCTAGGTCCCAAGTCTGTGGATGTTGTGTAATAACTTGACGAATAGTTATGCTGGTTAGTAGTCATATTTCTTTCTTGTATTAATCTCTTTATATAATTATTCCCCCTCCTTTTTATTGTGTGTTCTTTTCATAGTAGAACAAAGTTCTAGTTTATTTGGATTTCTGAAGTTGTCAAATTTTCCAGGCTTGAAATTGGATTTCAGATGTTTATCCCTAATCTGTTTAATCCTAATTGTTTAGCCACTAGAGGGGGCTTTGTACAAAGTAAGTGGAGCCTCAAGCTACATTAACACATTCTTCGCTCACAAGGTGACATGACCTGTCCTAGAAGTGTGTCACTGCTTTCATCATGATTCTGCTACAAACTGCCTCACTGCAGTGCTAGCTTGTTCATGAGCAGTGAGCTTTTGTGTTTTCATGTCATTTTTTATTAATATATACTGCGTGTGTGTAGATGTTCCAAACTGCTATATACTGGATGTTCTGTAATATTCACGGCATCATCTGGTGCTGTTACAAGGTTTATAATGTAAGTATACGCTCAAAATAGCTGATGTCGCCCTTCCTTCTAAATTACAGCCCTGCTCTGCGCTTAAGATGCAAACTGAGGTAATATTGGGCACAGGTATTCAGATAAACAAACAAGATAAAAGCTGCTGCTTAAAACTGGAAAACAATGTAAAATATACAGTAAATATAAAACTTCTAAAACCATAAAGGTCCAAAGTTCAAATAAAACACTGTAGCAGCGCTATTCCCAGACCAGCGTCTGAAACACTTCTATATGTCCATAATATATAGGAAATCAGATGATAGTGCTGATAGATAGGCAGAGAAAATCTTCAATTAGTGCTTCCTTCACCAAAGGGGGCGTTCACCACGTGAGGGGATAAACCCCTTAAGGGGATGCACTCACCACAAGTAAGTAAAAGTAAAGCCTTGAGCATATGTCTCTCTGTATCTCCTGGATGTTGCACTCTCCACCAGCCAATGTGTTTATGTTCAATCAAATCGCCATCACATGGAAACAGAGGGAACTCAAATAGTGTGATATTGTTTTAAATAAATGTAAGTTTTATTGAGCCCCAAACACATCCCTTAATACATTCAGCGTACCATAAATATAATAATGACAAGCATAGATAACAAATAGATGCCAGTACTGTGCCTGTGAGTCTTTCTGGCCGGACAGCGCAGTGTGCTAAGAGCAGACTTTTTTTCTCCTGTTCCTGGTTCCAAAAAAGGCTGTACACAGTGTTAGGTCATTGGATTAGCGTCACGCCCTGACGTTTCGTCCTTAATTGACTTCTTCTGAGGGCGTGACTAGGCTAATCCATGACCCAGTATTAGTATCCCCCCGTGGAGCGCATCTCTGCTCTCATTGGCTCTTTAGCGGTCACGTGTGCGTGTCATGTTGCACATGCGCACACGCGATCCGTAACTGCAGCCTGGGAGGAGGAGTAGTTTGACCAGCAAGTGGAGCGTGTCTCCTCTCTTACTGGCCAGCTACAATCACGTGCGCGCGTCATGTCGCACATGCGCCCTACGCGACCGGAGCCAACCCAGGGCGGAAGAGTAGCATCAACAAGTGAAGGGCATCTCCTCGCCCATTGGTCGGAACGGGCCACGTGAGCGCATCACGCCCCGCATGCGCGCACTCGCTTAATTCTATAAATCATACAGTTGAGGGGCTAAAACATTTATACAACCTACATTTTCAAGGATATACCTTAATATTGATAAAGCATAGCGGTACTCTAAACCTAATGCATTTACATCTAACAACATCATGGTTATAATACCGTGGGTATATTTATACACAGCAACGTTTCAAGATATGATGATAAAATCAACTTATAAAATATGATGACATTATTTAAAATATATCATATTGTTAAAAAAGAGAAAGAATAACCCCATTTAAGAAAGGATAAAATACACCATGAGAGTTACAATCAACGCACATGACTAAAAAGTATACTTAAAATGGTGTATAAATGAAGGACCATGCATAACATGCATTATAAAATCAGAAAATAATAAATATTATATATATTGTATATAAAATATATAAAATCAATAAGAGAATAAACCTGAGCCTGAGAAAACTTATTAAGCGTTACTAATAAAACAATTAATGTCCAATTCTATATTGAGGCCTTTGGGCGCTAAAGCATCAGTAGAAAAAATCCAACGAGTTTCCCGTTTGGACAATTCACGTACCCTATGTGAGCCTCTCCAATTTTTTTCGAGGTGCTCCACACCCCAAAATTGAAGCCCAGAGGGATCTTGCTTGTGTTTAAGCTTAAAATGCCATGACACATTATGGTCCTTATAGCCTGACCGAATATTGTTAATGTGTTCTAAGATACGTACTTTCAGCTTTCTTTTGGTGCGACCAATATAAAGGAGGTCACATGGGCATTTTAAAGCATACACCACATAGTCTGTATTGCAGGTCATAAATTGTTCTATTTTAAATTCCTGGTTATTAGATGGAGACAGGAATCTATCTATTCCCCTTAATGGTCTTGATATGGACTGACATGCTTTACATCTTTTGCAGGCAAAGAAGCCATTCTGGTCCCAAAAGGACTTTGGTTTAGCAGGGGGATCCAGAACCTTTTTAACTATCCGGTCTCCATGGTTGGTTGATTTCCGGTAGATAAATTGAGGGTTTTGGGGAAGAGCATTCCCTATTTTCTTATCCAACTTTAAGACATGCCAATGTTTATTAAATATCGCCTCTACTTCTTTATATTGCATATGATACTGTGATATTGGCTATACCAAGGGATAAGTGTTTACAACCAAAACCTATTTCTGAAACTAGTATTACAAATAGTAAAGAATGGGGGTTTATATCACAGTATCATATGCAATATAAAGAAGTAGAGGCGATATTTAATAAACATTGGCATGTCTTAAAGTTGGATAAGAAAATAGGGAATGCTCTTCCCCAAAACCCTCAATTTATCTACCGGAAATCAACCAACCATGGAGACCGGATAGTTAAAAAGGTTCTGGATCCCCCTGCTAAACCAAAGTCCTTTTGGGACCAGAATGGCTTCTTTGCCTGCAAAAGATGTAAAGCATGTCAGTCCATATCAAGACCATTAAGGGGAATAGATAGATTCCTGTCTCCATCTAATAACCAGGAATTTAAAATAGAACAATTTATGACCTGCAATACAGACTATGTGGTGTATGCTTTAAAATGCCCATGTGACCTCCTTTATATTGGTCGCACCAAAAGAAAGCTGAAAGTACGTATCTTAGAACACATTAACAATATTCGGTCAGGCTATAAGGACCATAATGTGTCATGGCATTTTAAGCTTAAACACAAGCAAGATCCCTCTGGGCTTCAATTTTGGGGTGTGGAGCACCTCGAAAAAAATTGGAGAGGCTCACATAGGGTACGTGAATTGTCCAAACGGGAAACTCGTTGGATTTTTTCTACTGATGCTTTAGCGCCCAAAGGCCTCAATATAGAATTGGACATTAATTGTTTTATTAGTAACGCTTAATAAGTTTTCTCAGGCTCAGGTTTATTCTCTTATTGATTTTATATATTTTATATACAATATATATAATATTTATTATTTTCTGATTTTATAATGCATGTTATGCATGGTCCTTCATTTATACACCATTTTAAGTATACTTTTTAGTCATGTGCGTTGATTGTAACTCTCATGGTGTATTTTATCCTTTCTTAAATGGGGTTATTCTTTCTCTTTTTTAACAATATGATATATTTTAAATAATGTCATCATATTTTATAAGTTGATTTTATCATCATATCTTGAAACGTTGCTGTGTATAAATATACCCACGGTATTATAACCATGATGTTGTTAGATGTAAATGCATTAGGTTTAGAGTACCGCTATGCTTTATCAATATTAAGGTATATCCTTGAAAATGTAGGTTGTATAAATGTTTTAGCCCCTCAACTGTATGATTTATAGAATTAAGCGAGTGCGCGCATGCGCGGCGTGATGCGCTCACGTGGCCCGTTCCGACCAATGGGCGAGGAGATGCCCTTCACTTGTTGATGCTACTCTTCCGCCCTGGGTTGGCTCCGGTCGCGTAGGGCGCATGTGCGACATGACGCGCGCACGTGATTGTAGCTGGCCAGTAAGAGAGGAGACACGCTCCACTTGCTGGTCAAACTACTCCTCCTCCCAGGCTGCAGTTACGGATCGCGTGTGCGCATGTGCAACATGACACGCACACGTGACCGCTAAAGAGCCAATGAGAGCAGAGATGCGCTCCACGGGGGGATACTAATACTGGGTCATGGATTAGCCTAGTCACGCCCTCAGAAGAAGTCGATTAAGGACGAAACGTCAGGGCGTGACGCTAATCCAATGACCTAACACTGTGTACAGCCTTTTTTGGAACCAGGAACAGGAGAAAAAAAGTCTGCTCTTAGCACACTGCGCTGTCCGGCCAGAAAGACTCACAGGCACAGTACTGGCATCTATTTGTTATCTATGCTTGTCATTATTATATTTATGGTACGCTGAATGTATTAAGGGATGTGTTTGGGGCTCAATAAAACTTACATTTATTTAAAACAATATCACACTATTTGAGTTCCCTCTGTTTCCATGTGATGGCGATTTGATTGAACATAAACACATTGGCTGGTGGAGAGTGCAACATCCAGGAGATACAGAGAGACATATGCTCAAGGCTTTACTTTTACTTACTTGTGGTGAGTGCATCCCCTTAAGGGGTTTATCCCCTCACGTGGTGAACGCCCCCTTTGGTGAAGGAAGCACTAATTGAAGATTTTCTCTGCCTATCATCTGATTTCCTATATATTATGGACATATAGAAGTGTTTCAGACGCTGGTCTGGGAATAGCGCTGCTACAGTGTTTTATTTGAACTTTGGACCTTTATGGTTTTAGAAGTTTTATATTTACTGTATATTTTACATTATAATGTAAGTAGTATCCTTTTAAAGTGTGATAATGTAAGGGCCCATGCACACTGGGCTTAAAAAACTAAGTTCTGTTGGCTGAAAAAGTCAGCGTTTTAAACGAGCCAGGTTTTTTTTTTTTTCCCTACCTCCTAAACGCAATATAATAGGGTGCACTCTGAAGGCAGTGTTTCACAGTATAAATGAACCCCCACCTCACTACCTGTCAATTGCTGCGACCACCTTCCCGCTCTATCCTCAACTCCCTAACCCACATCTTCAGCCTCTTTTTCCTCCGGCACCTTTTCTTCCCCGCTCACATATGAACTGGTTACCCCAATACCTAAAAAAAAAAAAAAAAAAAGCCTCACTTAAACCCCACCTGTTTGAATAACTTAAAGCGGGGTTCCACTCACGTTTTTCAAACTATGTACATTCATCTCTCATTCTATATATCTCTATATCGTCAATTACTAGATTTCAAAGTTCTGCCGAGTTCTTTCAAACGCACACTTTATATTCTTGTGTGCTGATCGTTCCCATTTTGCTTGTGGGCATTGTGAAGCCCACAAGCAATTAGTTCCGGGAATACTGGGGATGACGCGTCAGAAAGCTCCAGCGTCCCGCCCCATTCTCGCGCATGCGCAAGACTGCTGCCGCGCCGTCAACTAGTTGGGTTGCCATCACAACGAGCGGCGGCGGCGGAAGTGCACGCTATTGTGATGGCAACCCATCATCAACAACAAGGAAGATTCATAAAGCAGTAGCCTCATAAAGCAGTAGCCTCATAAATGAATGAGTCGCTACCTTACTGACAATAACCTTCTCGACCAACCCCCCCCCCCCCCCCCCCCCCCCTACAGTCCGGCTTTTGCAACATTCTACTGAAACTGCCCTACTAAAACTCACCAATGACCTACTGACTGCTAAAAATCAATGGCCATTAGACCATACTCATATTCTTAGACCTCTCTGCTGCCTTTGACACAGTTGCTCCTTCTCAGCAAACTACACTGCTTTGGCCTCCGTGAGTCTGATTTTATCCTGGTTATCCTCCTACCTATTTCAGTGTCACTTACAACTCAGTCTCCTCCGCTCCTCTTCCTGTTTGGTGTACCCCAAAGCTCCGTCCTTGGGCCCCTCCTATTCTCGCTCTATCCCTCTTCCTTGGGCCAGTTGGTAACCCCCCATGGCTTCCAATACCACCTCCTATGCCGACGACACCCAGATCTATCTGTCCTAGGGCTGCAGTGAATGAATAGTATCATAATCGATTAGTTGGTTGATTTATTGTTTTGATCGGATAAAATCATAAAAAATTGTTTATTTAAAATAATAATGAAAAAACGGAGTGTTGCACTCAAACTGCATCACAACATAACTATTAAATTACATTCCTCATTCATTACTGACAGTGCAGTGAGGGGGCTGGCCCTGAATAGGAGAGGGGACGGTACTGGAGGGTAGGAGGGAATTGGCTGATTTGGAGACCAGGTGTTGGAGGGAGTAGGTTGGGAGGGAGGGAGTTTGGAAGAGAGACATGTGGGAGAGGAATCGAACCAGAGGGGGTTGCGATAGAAAGGTTGGACAAAACCAGACCCAATTTTTTTTTCCTTTGTCTGAATTTCTCACTACCTGTTCCTCCTCAGTAAGCTGTTCTGGCTGACTAACCCCCATGAATGAGGGGGGGGCAAGCTTACTGAGGAGAAACATTTAGAAGGGAAATGGAAGGAAAAGGTAAGTGAACCAACAATGCACTAGCTTAAAGGAACCTATTTAGAAAATAAAAAACGAACCTTTACAACCCCTTTTAATATCAAGAACACAACCATTGGTCCCTCCACACATGCCAGGGTGCTGGGTGTAATCCTTGACTCTAACCTCTCCTTCAGCCCCACATCCAATCACTGGCTAAATCCTGCCGCCTTAACCTCTGCAACATCTCCAGAATTTGACCCTTCCTGACTAATGACACCACAAAGCAACTTATTCACTCCTTGATTATTTCCCACCTTGACTACTGCAACTCTCTCCTTAAAGCGGAGGTTCACCCGCACATGACACTTTTTCCCCTTAGATTCCTGCTCGTTTTGTCTAGGGGAATCGGCTAGTTGTTTTAAAATATGATCCGTACTTACCGTTTACGAGATGCATCTTCTCCGCCGCTTCCGGGTATGGGCTGCCGGACTGGGCGTTCCTATTTTGATTGACAGTCTTCCAAGAGGCTTCCGACGGTCGAATCCATCGCGTCACGATTTTCCGAAAGAAGCCAAACGTCGGTGCGCAGGCGCAGTATAGAGCCGCACCGACGTTCGGCTTATTTCGGCTACTAGTGACGCGATGGATGCGACCGTCGGAAGCCTGTCAATCAATAAGGAACGCCCGCTCCCGAAGACCCATACCCGGAAGCGACGGAGAAGATGCATCTCGAAAACGGTAAGTACGGCTCATATTTTAAAACAACTAGCCGATTCCCCTAGACAAAACGAGCATCCATCTAAGGGGAAAAGATAAAGAAAAACATAATTGGGTGAACTCCCGCTTTAATAGCCTACCCTTACGCATGCTATCCCGCCTTCAGTCTATTATGAATGCTGCTGCTGGACTAATACACCTCACTAACGGATCTGTGACTGCTGCACCTCTCTGCCAATCCCTTCACTGGCTTCCCCTACCCCACCGTATAAAATTCTAAATGCTAACCACAACATACAAGGCCATTCACATCACCCCCATCTACGTCACCAGCCTCATCTGCAGATATTGCCCAAATCGTTCCCTCCGCTCCTCTCAGGACCTCCTGCTCCATAGCTCTCTTGTTACTTCCTCCCATGCTCACCTACAGGACTTCTCCAGAACCACTCCCATCCTATGGAACTCCCTGCCATGGTATGTCTGATCAGCTCCTACCCTGTCCACCTTTTAGGAGATCCCTGAAAACTCATTTATTCAGGGAAGCCTACCCCACACTGACCTAAGAACTGGTCTCAAACCACCCCCATCAAATCATTCTCTGCAGCTATTACCTTTTGTACCACCACCCCTTAGAACAGTGGTTCTCAACCTGAGGGTCGGGACCCCCTCGGGGGTCAAATGATGATTTGCCAGGGGCCACCAAATCCTGGGCTGTTCCTGAAGCCTGCACTGTTCTTCCAGGAAGGGAGATAAGAGGGGGAGGAACAAAGAAAAAGGGAGCGAAAGGGAAAAAAATTGAGAGCAAGAAAGACAGTTAGTGGAAAAGATGGGGGGGGGGGGGGGGAACAAGGAATTAGGATAGAGAGATAAAAGGGAAAGAAAAGAGAACAAAGAGAAAGAGGGGTACATCCTAAAATGTACCATAAGGGGTTTTAATACTGTGCGAGTGGAAGGCACTCGGGGAGCGCTAAATGTCCGTGGGTTAGGGGCGCAAATTACTTGTCTTGCCTTGAGTGCTTTCAACCCACGCTATGAAAATAATTTTACTGTTAGGGGTCCCCACAACTTGGGAAATTTTATCAAGGGGTCACAGCACTAGAAGGTTGAGAACCACTGCCTTACAATGTAAGCTCTACAAGCAGGTCCCTTTTGTACCTTCTGTATTGTACTGTAATTGTCCCCCCTATACATTGTAAAGCGATGCGTAAACTGTTGGCGCTATATAAATCGTGTATAATAAAATAATAATCTGCTGGTTTTGTACCATAAAGGGCTAATTTTAGTTTTTTTAACCCCATCATGACAGGTGAATAAAAAAGAAGCATGCTGCTGCTACTAAATGACTTTGCTTTTAACATTCAATTTTAAAATGAATGTAATTTCGGAACTACATACACTTCCCGAAAAAAAAAAAAAACAGTGGGGTCAAATCAACTTTCGCTTTCAAAGGACCAGAATAGAAAACTTTTCTCGATAGAAAAGCGAACAAACATTATTAAAATAAAATGTTGAATAAGTGACATCAGGTGCAGGTAGCTTGTATCAAGCTACATGCCTGTGACAAGAAAGTCTGTCATGCATAAGATATTACAGTCCTGTCTGAAAAGCTGCAAAACAGTGTTTTAGATCTTAAAGCGGATGTGCCACGGGGAAAAAATATTAAAAGCCAGCAGCTACAAATACTGCAGCTGCTGACTTTTAATATTAGGAGTCCAGCGCTGTCCGCAGCAGAGCACAAGCGATCGCTCGTCTCTCTGCTGCCCCCCCCGCCATCCACACTGAGGGAACCAGGAAGTGAAGCGCTGCGGCTTCACTGCCCGGTTCCCTACGGCGCATGCGCGAGTCGCGCCGCGCCCGCCGATTGGCTCCCGCTGTGTGCTGGAAAACGAGTGTTCCCAGCACACAACGGGGGGGGCGACGGGATGTGACGGAATGCCCGTCTTTTGCCCGTGAATGCCGGGCCGGAAGTGGGTGCAAATACCTGTCTTTAGACAGGTATCTGCACCCCCCTCCCCCCTGAAAGGTGTCAAATGTGACACCGGAGGGGGGAGGGTTCCGATCAGCGGGACTTCACTTTAGGGTGGAGAACCGCTTTAAAGTGGAAGTAAACCCACCTATCGTTTTCAGCCAAGGAAGCGGCCATCTTGACCTCTGTTTAATCTGCAACTGCCATCATGCTGTACATGTGACCTGTTATGAAACCAGCCATTGGATGGTTTGGCAGTTTGGTTGAGAGCACAAACAAATGTGACAGCTAGCATTTCCGGCATGCCGGGAATGTTAACTGTTTTTGTAACTATCAAATTGAAGAGTTTACTTCCACTTTAAGTATTTTTTTTTTTCTTACATTTTTTTTTTTATCTCTGAGTCTTGCGTTATGTACCAGATTCAACCTCTAATAGTATATACTGTATATCTCTTTTGTCCTGAGTGGATTAGATATTTTTCTCCCCAACCATATAGCTGGTTATTTCTATTTACCACTACGTATAGATATATGCATATAAATTACATATAGAATAGATTATCATTTTTTTTTCACTTTGCATAATAACTAGATTATACACCAAACTTTTTGAGATTTTGTATCCGATTCATTGAAACAATAATCGATTATGAAAATAGGCCCTAATGTAAAGTGTATGTAAAGCTAGGTGGGAACACTTGTTACTGACAGAGTCCTTTCTCAATCCAGCGCTGGGCCCATCTGCAGCTCCATTGCTTCCTCTTCCTCACACAGGAAAACAGATGAAGCCATTGGCTCCTGCTGCTGTCAGTCAAATCCTGTGTGGGGGACATGGAAGAGTTATGCTGTGTGTCTATTGACGCACACAGCCCGATTTGAGAGCGCGCCTACCCGGAGGTACCTCCTCAGCATGGCTTGCTGAGGGGATACTGCAAGGTGAAAAGGAGCGGAGAGCGCTGGTGTGTTCAATAAAGGTAATATGTAACTTTTGTTGTACCCATGGACTTGTAGCTTATTTTTTATCCCTGGAAAGGTAATGAAAATGTGGCATTTAAATTCAGTTTTTCTAGAACTTGTGTCGATAAAAGGATTGTTTTTGAATGAAGCGATTCATTGAACTTTGGTTACATTTTATAAAGTATCATGTAACTAGTTCGGCTGATTTGCATTGTGGGAATTCTTTTGAGTTGCTTTATCAGAAGGCACTGCTGTATCTGTGCGGTAAACTGATCGCAGTTAGCCAAAGGATCAATGTGCAGTTTTGCACCCAGTATCATTAAAGAGAACCTGTCATGTTCTTCTTGTAACCTCAACCTAGTTCAATCGCGTATTTGATGATGCTTTCTGGAATCTAAATTTTCCCCTAATAGTACTTTCACCATCACATAAGCCATTCAGTCTCCTTTAGGCCCCATTCACACGAGGCGGACTCCGTTCCTACGGAGTCCGCCTGCTCCCGCCAGCTCATCGCGAGATCAGTCCGCAGATCTCCGCTGAGCCGACGGATGACAAGCTCCTCTCTGCTCACTGAGCGGGGAGGGGCTTGTCGGGCACCGCTGTGTCTTATGGAGCGATCTGATGAAAACGGGCAGCATGTCCGTTTTCATCAGATCTTACCCGATCCGATCCGCATGGACGGATGGGGACGTGGCCCCCATACGTCTGTTTTTAGCGGGTCGGATGTCAGCGGACATGTCTCCGCTGACATCCGACACTCCATAGCGATGCATGGGCGGCCGTTCAGGTCCGCCGTTAAAACTGACAGGCGGACCCGAACGGTCTGTCCGTCTGAATGAGGCCTCAGGCGTCATGTACACTGTTGCTGCTAAACTAACCTTAAACTGACCTTAGGAGCAGTTGGGTGGGTTTTCAGCTGCCACCGAACTATCCTCTGTTATCTTATCAGTACATGTACACTGGGTCGTTTATACTTGTTTCTAGGCAGTTAAGGTTTAGAAGCATTTTTTGGAAAGCAAACAAAAAATTTCAGGACAGATGTTCAGAGGCATTTGAAATTCCAAACGTCTGTAACAGCTTGTAAACGAGGTAACTCGTGTTTAGCCACATTTTAGTTTACAGGAGTTTTTACATTTTTAACTATTTGAAAAAGAAAACTATTGTAAACGCGGCATGTTTTTATCGCAGCAAAACTGATGTTTTTAAACGCCGGTTACTACCTGTCAAGTCAAATCGTTCAGGAGAGGTTGTAAAATCCTGTGTACATTAAGCCTTAATGTGGTTGTAATCTCTTCCATATACCATTTACTTTATAGTAAAACGACTGGCCTCAGATGATACACTGAGATGAAAACAATCCCCCTACATTAGTTGTACATGTTTACCTGCGACATTTATTTCTCTACATCCTTTCAAAGTCTAGAATTTATAAAGTTTGTCTGGGCTGTCGGAGAAAAGTGGGGGAGAGCTGACGTTGCACTTGCAGAGGTCAGTGAGGAGAGCTCTGGCAGCTGATTGGAGGGACGGGACACAACGCTCTCCACACATTACACAGGAACAGAGCTTTGACTGTCAATTAGCTGGAGATCCCTCCCCTGTCACCATTTTTCTCTTGGTGTCAGAAAAACTTGTCAGAAGTGATTCATGCTGATAGTAGAGGAGTAAGGTAGCAGAGAGAAATGACACTTCGGTCACAGTGAATTCAACTTTATAATCGTGGGACATCACTTGAAGTCGCATTCCGGTGTGACTTGGAAGACATCTGTGCATGAAGTCACACAGGTGTCTTCCAAGTCACACCTGACCTTGCATAAAGTAATGCAAGAACTACTAGATCTGAGCACTTTCACTGCGGACAATAGGGTGGGGCTTGTCATGTGATTTGAAACTATCAAATCTCATGACAAGTTGCACTGGTGTGATGGGGATTTGGTGCTCTTAAATTGAGTCAAGAGGGATATGATTTGTTTATATGTCAAGTCTGAGGTTTACAACCACCTTAATACCTGTACCAGTGGTTTATGGGTGGACCAAGGTGAAGTGCATGTTTGGCAGATGTTAAAGTTGAGTTCTAAACATTTAGGCAGGTACATTTTTTATTTTTTTTTTGCATTTATTTACATCTTCTCAATGGGCCAGAAACCAAACACTGACAGATTTTTTTTTTTTCAAAATGTTTATTTAAACTACCAAATTGTGAGTCCAGGTCACCACAGGAACAATGTGAAACAAATGCATTACATACATTACAGTTGCATATAAATAAGACCATATAGATCAGACGGTTTAAGGTGAAAATGGCAGGTGTACATTCCATATGGGACTAAACTATGCAGTGTAGTCCCTAAGGGACAGATTACTGGTAGCAAGTCATGGAATCACCTTCACTATTTTCCATTATCTTAATTACACCACTGGCAGATTTTTTTGTACCCATTATACGCTTATTAAAAAAAAAAAAATTGCTTCATAAAGGTAAGGGAAGTACTTGGATTATAACATTATTACAATATGAAATCAATGCGGTAATGATAGAATCCTATTTTCATAAATTATAACTAAAAGGTAAATGGTATTGAAAATAGTAGTAACATGTAATATTGTATATTCTATACAGAATAAATGCAAGGTTCAGGAATCCTAACGCCCTTTTGCCTGTAGGCAAGTTTTTTCTTGGTTATACTTTAGCAAATAGTGCCATTGATGTGTACATACATTACAGATCGCCTGCAACTTTTAGGTGATCTGTTGGAGTAGAATGATGTGTAAATTGGTAATGATATGTAAATGTGCAGGACAAGTATTGGCTGCTTTTCAGACCTTTACCTCATGCTGACCGTCTGTGTCTCAGACAGCCCTCGTGTGTCTCGTTGGATATCTAGACCAAGCCAGTGCTGTAGAACTGAGCTGAGATCTTGTGTTGCTCTACTCTGGAGCATGACATTTGCCACTTCATTGGAGTATTTTTTTTTATATTTTTCTAGTCACTATGGAAGTTTTCTGACTACTTTAAATGTAAGCACTATTCTATCTTACATTCTGGTTTACAATCTACATTTACAGTATATCCGGATGCCTTTCCTTTTCAAAAATTACCACATGTATTCAGTTAAAATGTAAAAAAATCACTAGTAAAAGTAATGAGTAAAAGATGATCTGCACTCCGGTTGTTGTTGCTCTTTTAAAAATCGTCGTATTAACAAGCCACAGTGAACAAACGCAAATGAAAAGAGTTGATGCATTTCAGCCTATAAGCGCTGACTGGAGTGTTCTGGTGGGTGGTGGGGGGGCGTCCCCCTGTCAGAACACAACAGCTCAATGGTGGAGATCACTGTACTAATGTCAGATCATTAGCACAGTGGTTCCGACCTGAGCTTAGATTTTTTTTTTCATTTAACTCGCTGGGTTGAACGGGAAAAAAAACGTGTACCAGGCTTTCAGAAGAAAACGGAGCAGAGGGGTGAGCTGCTGCTGCCAGTCAGACGGACCATGAAGTCTCGCTGCTGTCAGAACACAGTAGCTCAGTAGGAGGATTCTCCCATCCACATCAAGTGTGTGGATGGGGGAATAGAGTCAGCTTTTTTTTCCATTCAAACCACTGGCTGAATGGAAGAAAATAAAAATAAACAGACTCATCTATGGTGGCCTTCAGAACAGTCTGGAAATCTCAGAACTGGATGGAGAGAAATATTAAATCTCTGGCAAAACCCTGCTTTGGCTGCTTTACTCCCCTCTTTTTCTCCAAAAGATATTCTCAGTCTTTTGAGTTGAATGGCTCCCAGTGACTTTTAAGGAAAAGTATGGGAATTTGAGTTTTTCCCATATTTATACTTACCTCGGTGGATGGAGCATCAGACCAATGCTCCATCTTTTCCCCGCCGTCTGTGCACTGAGAACCGAGCCGCCGAACGTCGCTGCTGGCTCGGTTCTCACAGATCCCCGGACTTCAGACCGCTCTCCGCTGAAAACGGGTCACAGGAGTGTAAAATGAATTGCACTCCTGTGACCCAGAGTAGAAGCCCATCCGAAAAAGCCCAGGCTGGACTTCTCCTTTAACAGCCCATACATGATTCATTTTCATTGAGAAGAAAAACTCCTCCCCTTGAGCTATTTGGATGGGGAAACACTCCTGCTGAGCTATTTTATTCTGACAGTGGGGAGACTTTCCAGCCGTCAGAATACACGACTTATGTACAACCAGCCTGCCCATAAATGCATTGAAATTTGGTTGGTTCAGTATGGACTCTCTCGATCCATGTATGGCCGGCCAGATGAAGAAATAGATGCCAAACACATCAAACCATAAACTATGTACACCTGTGAAATGGCAACAAACTTTGGTACCCAAAATTGTTTATAGGTTTTGCTGTAGCTTCTACAGAAAATATGCACAACTTGTGGCCCGAGACCTAAAACCGGTGGCAACCCACACAACCTCCTTTGGCAGCACGCCTCTCTACTGAATAATTACTGGTCCTCCATAATCCCGACGGCTGTTCTACACATGCTATTGCGGCCCGCACCCGGCTCTTTTTATTTTTCTTTCCTAACACACAGACACAGGATTTGATAACATTTTGTGGCATCCATACAGGGGTTCTGAGTACATTATGTATCTTTTTAGCTTTGCCTAATAATGACGTTTATTGCACTACTGGGGCATGCGCTTCCCTGGTCTTTTGTTTTATGCCGGCCGTAGACAGAGAAAAGTTCTTTCCTGTAACCAAGGGTTGCAAGAAAGAAATGCACTTGATTCCTCCGTCGGCATAGTGTTGGCAAGGGAATCCCTTGTGTTCTCCTATCGGGAGGGGGCGCGCTGGCCGGCCTTGTGACCAACAGGCTGGTTGCTGATCGATCAACTTTGGTGCATTGTCTGCCCATACATGGTTCGAATCTATGGCTGGCCTTTAGATTGTCCATAGTCCTTATTTTGGTGGCTGCAAAGACCCTGATATAGTGAAGGCTGCAACACTGGTTCTGAGCTTCTTTGACTGGTCACATGTGAGTGGAATTAATGGTAATCTGGTTAATAAACAGTTTTTTTTTCTTTTCTGATTAAACAGTGGGTAAACATGCAACGGGGCATTGGTCCCCCAGAAATGATGATCCTGGTTGTTAAATTCCTTTTTTGGAAGGGTTAGAACCTCTGTCAGGATTTTGCCTGTAGTCTGTACGTTCCTTTCCGGTGACCGGTTGGTTTCTCTCCTATCCCCATACACACTATAGGATTTTCTGCTGATTTTTGTCTTCAGATTTACCAAAACCATGTAGTGCAAGGGCCTGCCTGATGGCATACAATATGAAACTCTTAAGGTTTGTCCTCATATTATATGGTTTTGGTAAATTTGAAGACAAAAATCAGCAGAAAATCCTATAGTGTGTATGGGGCTTTAGAAAGTGAGAAGATACATTCCTCAGGTGGGTCACAAGCCACAAAACGAATGTCCTCTTCTCATCACATGTTTATTGAAAAATTTAAAGTTGTGGCTTTTTAAATTGGCATATCTGTTAACTGGATTTTTAAATGAATGTAACTGATTTTGTAGATCTCATGTTGGGTGTATTTGCAATGATTTGACGTTTGGTGAGCATTCAAAATGTGTTCATCAGGCAGCTGACTTGTTAAGTTTCTTTATGTATGACATTGCATGAAATGTAGATACTATTATAGCTTATTCTTCTTTCTTTTAGTATTCACCACTCATGTAATGTAAATATATTTGTGGCAAGGTCTCCTCGCACACAATAGTCTTCCTAAAGTCTAAATACCAAACAAAAGGCCGCCTCAAAACACAAGTCCCAGATGGGAAGTGATAAAGTGAACACGGAGTATGGGCTTTGTGTGCATTTTCCACGTATTCATGCTCTTTATTATGTCATTTCTATTGTTGGCAAGGATTGACTTAATACATTCATTTGTGATTATGTCAATAAGATATTTCTTGTACCTAGACTTTATTGTCTGGTTCCATTTTTGTACCTAATTGAATCCCTGCATTAAGATAAAACGTGTAGGTAATAGTGCTTTAGAACTCCTGGTTGCTGTTCTCCAGACTTTGGTTGGGGTATGGGTGGTCCTTCCAAGATAAGAGGACTCCTCTAACAAAATGTACCTCTTGTTTATTTTTATTTGGTTCTCCTTTTACAGGCAGTTGCCAAGTCATTCAGTGGTCAGCTAAAGGGGGTGAAAGGAAGGTAAGTAGATATGCACTGAAATTTTGACGGTCAAATACTGGCCAAAACTTGTGTTTTCGGCATTTTGCCGATGGCTAAAAAAAATGGTGGCGATAATGGCGCTGAAAACACATGCAGTTTTTGCAGTGATTTAACTGTGCTTATGGTGTGTTTTTCATAGGTCATGTGACTCAAAAACTTAACACGGGTGCGTTATGGATGCATTCATACTGCATTTTCAATCAGTTTCAACAGTGAGGTGTGTTTTTCGTGCAGGAAGCAAGTTTTTTAACACCACTTAGCCTCGATTCACATTAGATGCAGTGTGAATTCACAGCAAATTCGCTGTGTATTTGGCACTGCATCAAAATGCAACATGTTCATGTAAATTGATTGTGGAGTGTATGTCAAGTCAACACCCCAAAATTGGTTTGCAAAACGCAGTGCAATTTGTAAAATCGGATTGCAGGAGTATTCACACCATGCGATCTGATTCCGGTGCGGACAAAAAGGGTCCTGCACGAGTTTGGTATAAATGCAGTGCAATTTGTAAAACCAGATCGTAGGGGTTTTCACACCATGCGATCCGATTCCGGTGCGGACAAAAAAGGGTCCTGCATGAGTTTGGTATAAATGCAGTGCAATTTGAGCCATGCAAATCCATGGCTCAAATTGCAACCCTGAGACACTGCATGTAATTTGCGCAGGGATGTGCTGCGATTTTCCATACGTTGTTCTGCACCTTGTTAGAAATCAGGCGGAAGTGCAAAGACCAGTATTAAGACATAGAATTTAAAGGGATATAAGTCAGATTTCAGACATCCCCTGCAACACAAATGTCATTGTTGGTGAGATACTCTCAATTGGAAATCGCGGCTAAAGAAGTTTTTCTCATTAGAGCCCTGACTCTGTAGCAGCTGGTTGATAATTATGAAACCACTGCCATTAAGCCTGTACACACGATCGGATTTCCATCAGACAAAGCGTAGGACTTTTGTCTGAAGGGCATTGGCCATGAACTTGCATACAAACGACAAAGAATTATTGGCCAACAAACAAACTACGTGGCTTTTCAACTCTTTAGCACCATTCTTTGTGCAACTAATTTTATCCTTTATAGTTAGCATTGCTTCTGAGCGTGCGTGTTTGTACTTTGGATTTTTTCCCGACTGACTTGTGTCTCTTCGGATTTTCCGATCTTGTGTACACATTTGTTGTCGGAAAATTTTAAAACGTGCTATCCAAAAATTTGTTGGTGGAAAATCTGATAACAATTGTCTGATGGAGCCTACAAACGGCCTACCATCACACAATTCCGTCGGAAAATCCGATCATGTGTACAAGGCTTTAGACTCACTGAGCACTTGGACACAGAGAAACTGATTTCTTCAGAATAACAAAACATAGGAATCTGCATCAAAGTTTGTTACATTCCCTGCAATTTACATAGATCACCCAGAAGGGAATGTTTTTTTTCTCAACAAAAGTGGAGTTGCGCTGTAAGGATTCTTTCTCTTTCCATTTTTCCTCAAAATTTTTATTTTTTTGAACAATAGTTTACTTTTCTCCTGCTGTTTCGCCAGTTTTTTGTGGGTGGCTGGTTGGTCTTTTGTTTGTTGATTGAGACCCATAGCCCCTACCCTTATTGGTGCTTTCCTATGCTGGTCAGGAGCACCAGGTTTATCTTTTGGGTCCTTCCATTGTGTGGCATTTGCCATGTTTGTCTTTGCTTCATCCAGCCTTCATTCAGGTGCTGATTCCTTCAAATACTCTTTGTAGTATCATTGCCTTACTCATGAATCTCGTAGTGGCTATTGCTCACCCCTCAAGTTGGACTGCTCTTGGATGCCCCAACTGTTAAAATGTGTGAACCCTCATCTTATAAAAAAAACACGGGTGTGTGTCGGCAGAAAGCGCAGAGAAATACACTGACCTTCCCAGTCTTGTCCTTTGGAGGACAGGCATGCTGTTCTCCCAGCACATCCAGAAAACTGACCATGCTGGGGTGGATGTGCGCTCGTGCTTAGCGTGGTCAGTTTGACATAAAAGAGCAGGGGCACCACATATTTTACACAAATGAAGCAATGCAAAGAGAACAGGATAGAGGACACAAACACAGTATATATCAGGAATATGAAATGTCAGCATAACATATAATGTATCCTCTGGAATTCCCTATCCAAATCTATTTACTTTTAGGCGATTCCTGAAAACCTTTTTCTTCAGTGAAACCTATCCTACCTCAAGGTAACAACTGTACTTTCATTTTCTCCATCGGCTCTTTCCCCCCACAGTTTTTTTACCCTTTTGTATCACGTGACCCTCCCTCCTAGATTGTGAGCTCTAGTGTGCAGGACTCTCTGATTCCTCCTGTATTGAATTGTACTGTCTGCCCTAACATGGTAAAGCGCTGCTCAAACTGTTGACGCTATATAAATCCTGTATAATTAACCACTTAAGCCCCGGACCAATATGCTGGCTAAAGACCCAAGGTGTTTTTACAGTTCGGGACTGCGTCGCTTTAACAGACAATTGCGCGGTCGTGCGACGTGGCTCCCAAACAAAATTGGCGTCCTTTTTTCCCCACAAATAGAGCTTTCTTTTGGTGGTATTTGATCACATCTGCGGTTTTTAGTTTTTGCGCTATAAACAAAAATAGAGCGACAATTTTGAAAAAAATGCAATATTTTTTACTTTTTGCTATAATAAATATCCCCCAAAAACATATATATTTTTTTTTTCCTCAGTTTAGGCCGATACGTATTCTTCTACCTATTTTTTGGTAAAAAAAATCGCAATAATCGTTTATCGGTTGGTTTGCGCAAAATGTATAGCATTTACAATATAGGGGATAGTTTTATTGCATTTTTATTTTATTTTATTTTTTTACTACTAATGGCGGCGATCAGCGATTTTTTTTCGTGACTGCGACATTATGGCGGACACTTCGGACAATTTTGACACATTTTTGGGACCGTTGTCATTTTCACAGCAAAAAATGCATTTAAATTGCATTCTTTATTGAGAAAATTACAGTTGCAGTTTGGGAGTTAACCACAGGGGGCACTGTAGGAGTTAGGGTTCACTGTGTGAGTGTTTACAACTGTAGGGGGGTGTGGCTGTAGGTGTGATGTCATCGATCGTGTCTCCCCTATAAAGGGGATGACGCGATCGATGACGCCGCCACAGTGAAGCACGGGGAAGCCGTGTTTACACACGGCTCTCCCCGTTCTTCAGCTCCGGGGACCGATCGCCGCACTCGCGCGGCGATCAGGTCCGCGGGACCCGCGGTCCCGGAGCTTCAGACCGGGTCGCGGGAGCGCGCCCACGGCTGGGTACAAGTACAGGACGTATATATACGTGCTTTTGCCCAGCCGTGCCATTCTGCCGACGTATATGTGCAGGAGGCGATCCTTAAGTGGTTAAAAAGGGACACAGATCGCGCTCCTCTGTGTTATTGGCTCTTCTCCTGCTTGCTGACAAAACTGAAGCAATGAAGTTGGAGATGGGTCTGGCTTAAAAGAGAAGTATTTTATTTATTTATTTGGATTCATACTTACCTCTGTGGATGTAGCATCAGACTGATGCTGCATCTGTCCCCCGCCGTCTCTGCACTGAGAACCCAGCCACCGAACATCGCAGATGGCTCGGTTCTCACTCCTATCCGAGAGGAAAGCTGCTGACTTCTCCACGTTCAATAAAGCGCTGAGCTCTGGAGGGGCGAGCTGAGACTGCCGTCAATCAAGGCAGCTGGCGGATCCTGACTTGGAAGTAGTGATGGCAGTGACGTCAGCGGAGAGCGGACTTCAGACCCCTCTCCGCTGAAAACAGGTCACAGGAGTGCAAAACAAATTGCACCCCCGTGACCCTTAGGAGAAGTCCAGCCTTAAAAGCTCAGGCTGGACTTCTCCCTTTTAATGTCTTTTGTTCCACCTTTCTGTAGATGGCAGTATAATCTGACTGTTAAATTTGGGACAATCTTGTGTCCTTCAGTGGAATTCAAGAAACAGATTTTATAGTAAGAATGATCTCATTTTGTTTACTAGTTTCTCTGTAAGATACAATATATACCACTAGCTGTCACTCAATTGAGAACTTTTACCTGAAAAACCTTTATCAGTTGGCATGCGGATTAGATCACTTTTTGTGGTTTGAAATGAGGGCGCAGAATATTTGCATGTGTCTACAATTCATAGCTATGTCTACTACTGAAGACCATGTAGTATAAACAAGACTTCTGGTAAGAGTCGTATATATTTTCCCATATTGCTGACATTTTTAGGCCCACCCTGGATGCTGTGTTCTTTTTTTTTTTCTGTCTCCTTTTTGTTCTTTCTTATCCCTAGTTCAGAAGTACCCAGTGTAGATCTGGTCATTGTAAATGGAAGGAAGGGTTTGGTCAGCAGCATAATATCCTATAGTGTTTTAGCCTCGTAGATAACATCAGGGCTCATGCATGCACATGGAACTCTGTCCGAGGACTCCACAAGCTGTATGTAGGGTTGAATAGAATGAGCCATAGCACTTGTCTGGGCGCTGAAGGCATATCCTCTACGAGGGTCCGGTTAAAGTTTGCAATTGTTCCAAATAAACAAACAGTGCCAAATTTCTTTGATATTGTAATCTTTTGATAACGGAGTCTGAAAGGTCCCCAGAGACCTTTTTTTAGATTTTAGACAAAATAGTTGAGTGGCAGGACTTCCCTTGCTGATATGCTTGGAGTTATTAAGCACTGCCTCACTTGGACCATTGATAACAGGACAGATTGAACCGGGCTGTTGATAGAGGGAAGCTAGGAAGAGGTAACCTGCTTTGGAAAATATTTTATGATTTTAGGCAATCTTCTTTATTAGATTTTATGTTGAATCAGTGCCACCCGTGCCTTGTTTTGTACTAGATTTGTTTTACAGATTTCCTTTCCAGATAATACCAGTCTGATAATGGCTGGTGATAACTAGATTTTTTAGCAGTTGAGTAGGAAGTCTTATATGCCAAATGTTGGCAAGCTTTTTAAGATTTTTGTGATTGATTGGAAATTGTCTATTCTTTATGGGTTCATATTTTCACAGCTTTATCATTTAGACTGTAAGTCTGTAAGCATTTTTTTTATCTAAATATATAGACTGTGGACTTGTGCAAGCTATGTTTTACTGCACTGTAATTATGCTCATTTTCTGTGTCGGGAAAGGCCCTTTGGCAGTAAAATATATTTACAAGTTACAGCAAAAATGTTTGTTTTAGGAACTGACAAATCGCAAATGCTGCACAGAGACAGTAAGCAGAACTATCATGTAGCTACTTCTCCAATGCCAGTTGGACAAGCGACTTTGTGCCAGTCTGTTTTATTTCTTATCTAGTTATGAGAAATGCTGCTATGAAGTGGGATGCTAGGAGACAGTGGTGAGCCTGTCTTTTCATAATGATGTACTTGTATAGAATTCCTGCAGGGGTTAGAGCAGCCTTATAAAATATTCAATGCATCTTAAATGAGCGAGTTATTTCAGGGACACAGGGAAGATGCTGTTTGGCCTATTGTGTGTTTAATGTTAAAATTAGATCTTGGAGTACTTGGTTAGAAAACAATTTACTAACAGAGTTTTTAATCATTGTCAAATGAGTATGTCATAACAAAGAGCATTTTACCTTTCACAAAGCTTCTACTTTAGTGGAAGTAGTACATTAAAAGTTTGCAAAGCCTTACTTGTCTAAGGCCCCTTTCACGACTTTGACGCAATTTTGCCGTAACTTGAAGCAATGCCTGTGTAATGTTGAGGTCTAGGCACCCCATGTCGCTTCAAAGTCAGACCAAAGTAGTGCATGGACTACATGGAAGTCGCTACGACTGGAAGTTGCACAGATATGAATGGAAGTTGCACAGATATGAATGGAAGTTGCACAGATATGAATGGAAGTCATTGAAAATCATGGAGTATGACTTGTCATGCGTATTTGCAGTCCCAAATAACAGGACAAGTCGTACAAGTGTGAAAGGGACCCAAAACTGATCACATTTTTTCTGGTTCCTATTGCATTAGCCTCAGATTGCTTCATGAGTGGCCCAGTTGGCATCCTCCTTTCTGATATCCTTCAATTGAAAAATCGCAGGCATCAAACGTAAAATTGTCGGCAAACAGGCCAATTGGATGTAGTTGCTGTATAAGTATTTTGATAGCCATTGGCGCTGTGTTTATGGCCAACCTTAGGCAGCTGATAGCAGAGAATGCAAGTAACTTGGTACACTGTTGGTTTGCCATTAGCTTGGGCAGGGCTCGACAAAATCCGGGCGCCAGGTCGCAATTGCGACAAATTGTGACCTAGCGCCCACGCCCGCAATTGAGGCCGCGGCTCAGTTACCGGCTGTCGCGGGGCCATCGCGATTGTGTGGCTGGGGCACACGGAGGCACAGGATCCTGTGTCTCCCTGCACCCCCACGCGATCGCGGCGGTCCCACGACGGCCGGTAATTTAGGCCACGGCTTTGCAGCCTTGTGAATGCCCAAGCTTCCTTCTGTGACCTGCGCCATCTGGTGGTGGCCGTTAGCATTACAAGTAAAACTTCAGTTCTAGTGTGTGTGTGTGTGTGTGTGTGTGTGTGTGTGTGTGTGTGTGTGTGTGTGTGTGTGTGTGTTTTTTTTTTACTGTTTTCACTTTCTCCTTCCCTCTAATTAGAACCCCCAAAAATTATGTATATTTTTTTATTTTAACACCCTAGAGAATAAAGTGACGATCGTTGCAATACTTTCTGTCACACCGTATTTGCGCAGCGGTTTTACAAGCGCACAAGTTGAAGACAAATGCATCCCTTTAAATCCTGTTTGTTTTGTTTTTTTGTTTTGTTTAACTGAAAAACTGATCAGTGTGAAAGGACCTAATGCCTATTACAGGTGACGAGATAATCGGATGAAAAATATCGCTTTCGGAGCGATTGTCCAATGATCTGATCATTAATACACAGCTTTAGAGAGCCGATTGCGACAGTACATGTGAAATTGGCCAAAGGACAAGCACAAAACCTTTTCTTGTACCATAACAGAACAAATGATTTTTGTGTAAATAGTACAGTATTTATATGAAAAAAATCGTTTGACCGAGACCATGCATGCTCGGAAATTACGTTGACAATAAAATTAAATACATTACATCACTTCCAAACTTGTATTCATACGAGAATTATTTGTAACTTTAGTGACCTGTTGCTTTTCCATATGAGGCTAGCATGCAAAAAATCATATTTTGTGCACAAGGCTTTATAGTCAGTGAGAAGGCATCAAAAGTGCATAAAAATTTGATCTATGTAACGGGGCCCTTAAAGTGTAGCTTGACCCAAAAGGGGAAGGTCTGCTGAGTCTGGCTGGAGCCATTTTAACTGTGGGCAGCTGAAACTGCTGTCTGTTCACTTTCTGGATTTACAGACACACAGAGGCTCACTTCCAGCTCTGCAGCTCTCATTTGCCCTCTTATGAATCGCCCCCCCTCTCCTGGTAAACTCGAGAGAGAGAGAGAGAGAGAGAGAGAGAGAGAGAGAGAGAGAGCGCTGTGCATGATGTCATAAGCCTACGCTAATGACCAGACAAACAGGAAGTAGGCTGTGTAAGGTATTTACTGGCAGAAAAAAAAATGTTTTACTATCCAAAACAAAGGCAGAAGATTTAATAAATCGAACGATGTAAAAATGTCTGAAGTTCCGCTTTAAGTTCTGCTTGTTTTTGTTGTTGTTATAATTGCAAGCTTGACTTTAGTGTTTTATTGTTGCTGTGATTCTCAGTGTTTGCCATAAACAGTGAGTCACCTCTATACAGCTCTGTGTATCCTGGTGAGTAGCTGTGCGTGGTCCAACGGTCACGGCTGCTGAACTGAGCTTCAATTTATCATTGTGCTCCCTATGATGCTTCAGGAGTTTTCCAAGTTTGGGCAGGAGTAGCCTAAATGAGTAGTGCGTGTTATTTTTAACAGTCACATTGTCTTTGCATTCCTTGTGAATGACTCCTGCACCACAGCTCCTTCCATTGACTCATCAGCCTCTTAACTCAATTCTTGCCACTATTGGCTAGCAGCACTGGAAGCTGGAATCCAGCACTGCTTTTCTAGCAGATACAGAGCTTTCACTTTCTTACTCCTAAACTCAGTGTTGGCTCAGATTTACTTACAGACAAAGAGCAGTGTGGTAACCCATGGCCGTCAGATTTAACCCCTATTAGTTTAAACCAATCATAGATGGAATACATAAAGCATCTTTGTCCAAACAGTGCATTGTGTAAAGACAGCACGACAGAATGATTCAGTGCAGCGTCAAGAGTTGATTACTGCAAGTTGGCTTAAGCAGGCAATCTGTCATTTCCTAAGCTCTGCTCTATTTTTACATTGTGACTATTGCTATGTGGTCATGACGCTGAGATGGTAGCAGAATATGTGAGGTTTTTATACAACGCTGATGTTGAGGTCTGTAGATGGAATCGGGGATCTCCTAGGAGAGTAAGTGGCTGAAAGCTGTGGGGAAGATGGCAGCTCCTCATTACTAAACTGTGAGCTGGATTGTGAAGATCATGTTGCAATGGGTTACTTCATTTACAACCAGCATGGAATCTGCAAACTGCTTTCCAAGGCAAGGCACACACTTTTCATTTTTCATGTGCTCCCTTTCAAGTCCATATTTTCAAAAATGTGAATTGCTTAACCACCAAAAAAAAAAAAAAAAAAATGTGCCTTTTTCCAAGACACTTAGGTGTGAGGAGGCCCCATAGAAAATAATAATCCTCTTGTTCCTGCATTGTTATGCAAAATCATTAAGGTGTGAATAGGGATTGAACTTTTCTGTCCAGTTATACAATTTAGCTTTCCTGGTGGTGTAAATGTGTTGGATGGGTTTTCATGTTTTAACAGATGCACTAGAGCAGGGGGCAGGGGTCCTCCAACTTTTTAAACAGGGGGCCGGTTCACTGCCCCTCAGACCGTTAGAGGGACGGACTAGAGTTTTAAAAAAAAACCTATGAACAAATTCCTATGCACACTGCACATATGTTATTTTGAAGTGAAAAACAAAACGGGAACACATACAATATTTAAAATGAAGAACAGGTAAAGTTAAACCAACAAACTTATCAGTATTTCATTGCAAGTCCCCCCTCACCGTCATTTCAGGCCATCATTGCAAGCCCCCCCTCACCGTCTTTTCAGGCCATCATTGCAAGTCCCCCCTCACCGTCATTTCAGGCCATCATTGCAAGTCCTCCCCCACTGTCATTTCAGGCCATCATTGCAAGTCCCCCCCCACCGTCATTTCAGGCCATCATTGCAAGTCCCCCCCCCCCGTCATTTCAGGCCATCATTGCAAGTCCCCCCCCACCGTCATTTCAGGCCATCATTGCAAGTCCCCCCCCACCGTCATTTCAGGCCATCATTGCAAGCCCCCCCCCACCGTCATTTCAGGCCATCATTGCAAGTCCCCCCTCACCGTCATTTCAGGCCATCATTGCAAGTCCCCCCTCACCGTCATTTCAGGCCATCATTGCAAGTCCCCCCTCACCGTCATTTCAGGCCATCATTGCAAGTCCCCCCTCACCGTCATTTCAGGCCATCATTGCAAGTCCCCCCTCACCGTCATTTCAGGCCATCATTGCAAGTCCCCCCTCACCATCATTTCAGGCCATCATTGCAAGCCCCCCCCCCCCCCTTTGCCATCATTTCAAATTCAAGCCCCTTACCATCATTGCAAGACCCCCCCCCCCTCCCTCACCATCATTGCAAGCCCCTCACCATCATTGCAAGCCCCCCCTTCACCATCATCATTGCAAGCCCCCCCTTCACCATCATCATTGCAAGCCCCCCTTCACCATCATCATTGCAATCCCCCCTTCACCATCATCCTTGCAAGCCCCCCTCCTCACCATCATCATTGCAAGCCCCTCATGATCATTGCAAGCCCCCCTCCCTCACCATCATTATTGCAAGCCCCCCTCCCTCACCATCATTATTGCAAGCCCTGATTGTTTATCGATTGGTTTGTGCAAAATTTATAGCGTTTACAAATTAGGTTTTATTGCATTTTTAATAATATTTTTTTTTTTTTTTTTTTTTACTACTTATGGCAGCGATCAGCATTTTTTTTTTTTTCGTGACTGCGACATTATGGCGGACACATCGGACAATTTTGACACATTTTTGGGACCATTGTCATTTTCACAGAAAAAAATGCATTGTTTACTGTGAAAATGACAATTGCAGTTTGGGCGTTAACCACTAGGGGACGCTGTAGGGGTTATGTGTGACCTCAATGTTTTTCTAACTGTAGGGGGGCGGGGCTGGACGTGTGACGTCATTGATCGTGTTTCCCTATATCAGGGAACACACGATCAATGACAGCGCCACAGTGAAGAACGGGGAAGCTGTGTTTACACACAGCTCTCCCCGTTCTTCAGCTCTGGGGACCTATCGCGGGACTCCGGCGGCGATCGGGACCGCTGGTCCCAAGGCCGCGGAGCTTCGGACCGGGTCGCAGGCACCCGCCCGCGACCACGGCTGGGCACTTAAAGAGGACGTAAAGGTACGTGCTTGTGCCCAGCCGTGCCATTCTGCCGACGTATATCTGCAGGAGGCGGTCCTTAAGTGGTTAACTGCTTGCCGACCGCACTATAGCCGAATGGGAGAGATCCATCCATCCATGCTCTGCCATACCCTGGTATACTCTGCGATACCCAGCCATGCTCGGCCTTACTCGGCTGTACTCGTCCTCTGTATGTGGGCAGGCTGTGAAAGTCTCAAACATGTGGTATTGCTGTACTCAGGAGGAGTAGGAGAATCTATTTTGGGGTGTCATTTTTGGTATGTACATGCTATGTGTTAGAAATATTGTATTAATTAACAACTTTGTGTTAAAAAAAAAAAAAAAAAACCGCTTTAACCACTTCCCGACCGCCATATGACATCCTTGACTTTGTGCGGGGACATCTGAATGATGGGTGCAGCTACAGGCATCATCCAGATATCAGCTTTTTCAGCCGGCGATTCCCTACACCATAAGAATGATCATAGCAGCTGTTCTGCCGCTTGATCATTCTCACGAGAGGCGAAAGGGAACATCCCCCTCCCCTCCCGCTGCCCTCCGGTGCATCTACCGACTCACCGATACGATCGAAGCCAGAATTATTATTTTTTATATTTCATTCTTCCCAGCCTAGAGGTTAGATGTGGGGTCTTATTGACCCCATATCTCACTGTAAAGAGGACCTGTCATGCCATATTCCTATTACAAGGGATGTTTACATTCCTTGTAATAGGAATAAAAGTGATCAAAAAAATTTTTTTGGGCAAAATTGTGTCAAAATAAAGTAAAATGAACAATAAAAAAAATATATATATTTTTTTTAAAGCACCCCATTACTGTTTTTTTCAAAAAAAAATGTTCGAAAAATTGCTGCGCAAATACTGTGTGAGATAAAAAGTTGCAACAACAGTCATTGTATTCTCTAGGGTCTTTGCTAAAAAAAAACATATATAATGTTTTGGGGTTCTATGTAATTTTCTAGCAAATAAATGATGATTTTTACATGTAGGAAAGAAATGTCAGAATTGGCCTGGCCTGGCCTCCAGAACATCTGAAGGTGCTCCCTGCATGTTGGGCCTCTGTATGTGGCCACGCTGTGTAAATCTTGATTTTTTACAAAGAATTGTGGGAAAAAATTACAACTTAAAAAAATCACCATGCCTCTTTCTAAATACCTTGGAATGTCTTCTTTCCAAAAAGGGTTCATTTGGGGGGTATTTGTACTTTTTCTGGCTTGTTAGGGTCTCAAGAAATGAGAGAGGCTGTCAGTACTTCAGGTTTGATCAATTTTCAGATATTGGCACCATAGCTTGTGGAGTCTATACTTTCCACAAAGACCAAATAATATACACCAATTTGTACTTTTACCAAAGATATGTAGCAGTATACATTTTGGCCCAAATTTATGAAGAAAATTTGCTAAATTATATTACCGAAACAAAGAAAAATTACAGAATTTGCTGTCTTTTTTTTTTCTTTTATAGCGCAACAAATAAAAAACCCATCTGATTAAATACCACCAAAAGAAGGCTCTATTTGTGTGAAAAAAAGTACACCCATTATATATATATATATGTATGTATGTGTGTGTGTATGTATATGTATATGTGTATATGTATGTGTATATATATATATATATATATATATATATATATGTATGTGTGTGTGTGTGTGTGTGTGTGTGTGTATATATATATATATATATATATATATATATATATATATATATATATATATATATATATATATATATATATATATATATATATATATATATATATATCCAAACTGCACTGCCTGGGTCCAAAGACACACAGTGGCTTAGCCCTGCCCAATGTTCCTTTGCCACAGGATTTGACTGGCCACAGCGGAAGCCAGTGGCTCCTGATACCTCAGCAAAACCTGTGAGATTGGGGAGAGAAGACAGAACCACTACAGGTGGGCACAGTGCAGACTGAGGTAAGTATACAGGGGGTGAGGGGGCGATACAACGACCTAAACATTTTTTGTGTTGTGTCTTTACTCACTTTTGGTGAATGGGTAGGGGTACTGTGTGTGTGTGTGTGTGTGTGTGTTTTTCATTGCTGGCATTCACACCTCGTACCCAGATCACATCTGTATAATGCAGGTGCGACTTTTGAGGGTTAACATTGAGGTTAATGGACCTCAAGTCGCATAAAAGTTTGACCAAAGTAGTGCAGGGACTACTTTGAAGTCGCACAGCTATGAACGGTTATCATTGGGAAACGTGGTGGAGGTCCAAAGTCGCATGACAAGTTGCACAAGTGTGAATGGGGCCTAAAGATGCAAATGGATGCTAGATTATAAAGCGTCACATTTTAAATTTGCGCTCATTTTGTTCTTTCTTTCAGCTAAGTCCGGTATTGTAAAGGTTGGTGGGAAAGCTGCACAGCTCAGAGAATATGGAGAATGGAGGGAAGATCAATAAAGGCGAAGAAGATGAGATGGTAAGCAGAACTGCATTTTTTTCTTTGTATTGCTTCATGTAGTTTTGTCATTTATCTACAGTGCCTTGAAAAAGTATTCGTACCCCTTGAAATTTTCCTCATTTTGTCATGTTACAACCAAAAACTTAAATGTATTTTATTGGGATTTAATGTGATAGACCAACACAAAGTGGCACATAATTGTGAAATGCAAGGAAAATGATAGAGGGTTTTAAAGATTTTTTCTTTAAATAAATATGTGAAAAGTGTGGTGTGCATTTGTATTCAGCCCCCTTTCACTCTGATACCCCTATGCTGTGGTCCTTTAAAGTGGTTGTGAAGTCAGGTTTTTTATGTTAATGCATTATGTGCATCAAGATAAAAAGCCTTCTGTGTGCATCAGCCCCCCTAATACCTGAACCCCAACTCTGTCCAGCGATGTGCACGAATACTTAGGCCATACTGGACTCTCACTCCTGATTGACTCCCGCTGCTGTCAATCAAATTTGGTTAGCCATTCGCAAGAGAGATGGGGTGGGGCTAAACCACGGCTCTGTGTCTGAATGGACACACAGAGCAGCGGCTCGGCTCAAGTGCCCCCATAGAAAGATGCTTGCTGTGGGGGCTCTCAACAGGAGGGAGGGGCCAGAAACAGACAAGGGATTTGAGAAGAGGAGGATCTGGGCTGCTCTGTGCAAAACCATTACACTGGGCAGGTAAGTAAAACATGTTTGTTATTTTTAAAGGAAAAAAAATAAGACTTTACAATCACTTTAAGTGGTTAAAGTGTAAATTCACATTTTCAAAAAAATAAAAAGGTGAACTAACCATTGGTCCCTGCAGATCAGAGCGATTCTGACTGATCAGTGCTAGCATAGAGCATCGCTCTGATCTGTTCCAGAAATGCTGCAGAGAGGAGGTGAAGCAGTGAAACAAAATTCTCCTGTGCTCTGGTGTAATGTAATGTAGTGTAGTCTCACGGCAAAGACTAGAGAGAGGAGGTGAAGAACAGGGATTTCAAATGCCAGGACCGCTGCATGGGTACTGACCGCTCATCACCCACAGATTTAAAGCGGAACTAAACTTTCCTGAATTTACAGCCAAGGAAGCTGCCCTCTTAACCTCTGTTTGATCTGCAGCTTGCCAAGGTGCTGCACATGTGGTGATCTATGATGCCAGCCATTTGATGGCTTGACAGTTTAGTTGAGAACTGCCATAAGCACATTCGTAACTGTGATAGTTATCATTCAAGACATGCCTTGAATCTAACTGTTTTGGGAAACTATTAGATTTAGTTCTGCTTTGAATACAATGGGGACTGGGAAGGGAGGGTGTACTAACTTTTAAACCTAAGCTACAGTGGTCCACTTTATTAAACGGTGTGTAACTCATTGAACAATAGAGGCTGCATGCCTTTATTTAGTTATCTCTACTGTGCAACTGACCTTGGAAATATTAATTTATAGTTTTTGAGAGTTTACTTTGAAAAAAAAAGTGTGGTTGGGGGATGGTTTCTTTCAGTAGCAGCTTTTTTTTGTCAAGGTTGCATAAAAAAATGTTCTGCTCTTTTTTTTTTGTTTTTCAGGAAATCTGTGGTTACAATCTGTGCCGGTGGAAGTTGGCTCTGGTAGCAGTAGGAATACTGTGTACTGGTGGCTTTCTGCTGCTCCTTCTCTACTGGCTACCTAAATGGCGTGTGAGGGCGACGTGCACTAGAAAGACATTAAAAGATTGTGATGTTGTGCTGCTGAGAACCACTGTAAGTATGTGGGGGGGGGGGGCTGGAACTAGATTGACCAAGGCTGTATGTACATAGTAAACATCAGCACTTGAGTGATCAATTCCCAGAAATGTGTTCTTTATTGTAGAGTTTATTTTTTCGACCTACAAAGAAAAAATGTAATGATTGCTTAGTGGCTTGTGTTCTCTGCATGAATCCATTACATAAATTGGTACAACTCCACCGTAATTTTATAAATTTATGTATTTTTCCACTTGAAACTATAACCTTTCTCATCTGCTTAGTGATCGTAGGAGAATTCTTTTTTTTTTTTTGCTTGAATTGGAAGATATTTCTACTATCAGTAAGTACTGATGGATTCAAAATGGACATTGTAAATCCTGGAAAACTCTCCAGTTGGTTAAAGATTACAGATGTTCCCAGTTTATGAAGCAATGGTTCTGCAATTTTTTTCTGTGTTCCGCTCAGCAGAGAACTTGCTGTTTAGGTCAGGCCAGTGTACCAGGGGATTCCTTGCAGAGTTATCAGGACCAGAGCTGTGGTAGTTTCTCCTTACCTTGTCGATTTGTGCCAAAAATGTTTCTTTTCATTTTCCTTGAAGCTGTGTAATGCCCGAACCATTCCTGCCACCTTCACTCTCTTCACGTGTGGATCTCGAGAGTATATGCAGTACTAGGGCTGTGAAAATTAACTATTAATTCCTTGATTAATTGTTAATTTTTTTGATCGATCAAAATTCTTTTTATTGGTACTCTGTTCTCCGCCAGCTTCTGGGTCTTCAGGGCGTTCCGTTGGAGATCCGGTGACGTCACGGACACCGGCGGGGCTTGCCGTGTCCATCTGAAGGGCTCCTTTGCTGTGCCTTCATATCTGCATGCCGGCGGGCCCTTACTATCTACCACACACAAGGGCTGTTGCACTTCCCTCTCCTCTATCACCTGCTATTCTACAGCCATCTACTGGGAGTTGTGATAGTTCCCTTCATGGGACATCTACATGCCGACGGACTGATGTTGACCCCTCCTCATCTGGATTCAGCAGTGGTATCGTTGTACAAATTTTTATGCCAGTATCCTACTTGGCTTCATGTTTTTATGACTGCTTTTGCTACCGTTTGGTATTACTCACACCATTTTTACAGTTTATGTAGCTACATCGATTTTATCTCCAGTGCAATATTTATTTTGTTACCTACTTGAAGACTATAAAAGTTTTAATGCTATTCCCATCGAGCGCTGCCTTTTTTGTGTGTTTTGTATCCTGCTATCCATTTTTCCAGTGGTTGTTAGCTGCACTGGGAATCGGCCTGCAAGGAGGAGATCAGCAAAAGTAGTTGGATCTGTATGTGCGTCTAAAATGAATCGAAATTAGTAGATTAATCGATTAAAAAAATAAATAAAAAAAAACGAACACAAACATTTTAATCAGTAACAGCCCTATGCAGAACCCTTTGAGATAGGAGCATACACGGGTGCCTGAGAACGCACACACTAACTGCTTTTAGTCGCCGTCTTCTTCATAAAAAGATTTACCTCCGACACAGAATAGATTATGGGAGAGAGTGCCCTTTTGTCCCCTCAGTTCAAGAGGAACCTCTAGACTACTGCATGGATGTTGTGCCCAGTGCTCCCATCCCCCGGTGATCTCACTGAATTACAAAGTTCGGCAGCAGTTTTCAACAGCCGTTACATGTATCCTGCACATATACCTGCAGGAAGGGCTCAGCTAACTGTCATTTTCCTGGGCTCAGGGCACAGATTCCATCCTGGATAATAAAATGGGTCTAGACCGGCAGACCATTGATTTCCTATATTTGCTGTAAAGAGTGCTTCATGACAGTAACCCAGTTTTTTTCACAGGCACCTCAGACAGCCTCCTTTCAGGAAACACTGCTCTTGACATCAAGACCCCGTACTTGTGCATCTAGCACGTCACCTGCAGTGACAGTGGTCATATTCCTGTAGCACCTGGATAGGCCTCTCTCACTAGCCTAGCAGCCGGGGTGTCACATGGAAACTTTAGCAAAGTCTCTGCCACAGACCTTCCCAAAGATGGAGATGTATTAGGTCCAGAACCCTCAACACAGGATTAAGCACCCAGATCTCCCTTGAATAAACTCTTGTGAATTCAGAACTGACAGGCGACCATCACTCAGCCTTTTAGTAACAGTGCATCCTTCGATGAAGTTCAAGGCCTCTCCTGAGATACCAGCCTCTTGCTCGGTGCTCTCCAAGACAGGTTCTTCATTGCTTGGCTTCCTCCCTCCGGATGGACAGCACAGGACCACTCTGCGAACGTAGACCCAGTCTGACTACCGGGCCTACTTGATAGATCACAGTTCCGGACCAACGTGGTCCCAGAACCAGGAACACTTGAACACGCACCCCTGGCCATGAGGGCCACACACGGGGGGTGGTGGGACGACAGCCAGGATCAGCAACAATGGCGACGACCCCAAACTAAATGACATCTGCCCCTTAAGTACCTTCCTCCAACATGCACAGTGAGGCGATCAACCCCCGCTGATTGGCTGCTGAGGAAAACACCCAATACACCCTGACTTGACTGCTGCCACCCTTGGCCTGGGGTGGTACCAACACCCCAGACAACAATAGTGGTCACTCACAGTACAGCCATGGCTGGAGCAGAATCCCAAATTTGAAAAAAACAATACGGTCAGAGGTAATTAAATCTCTGGCAACCCTCTAAATTTAACCACTTCCCGCCCGGTCAACAGTCAATTGACGTATGGAAAGTTCTTGTGAAATCCTGACTGGACGTCTATTGACGTCCTGCAGGATTACATGCCGGCGCGCGCCCGTGGGGGAGCGCGGTGATCGGTGATGCGGGGTATCCGTCTGACACCCTGCATCTCCGATCTCGGTAAAGAGCCTCCGGCGGAGGCTCTTTACCACGTGATCAGCCGTGTCCAATCACGGCTGATCACGATGTAAACAGGAAGAGCCGTTGACCGGCTCTTCCTCACTCGTGTCTGGCAGACGCGAGTAGAGGAGAACCGATCGGCGGCTCTCCTGACAGGGGGGTTTGCGCTGATTCTTTCCCTGGTGGTCCCACACTGGACCACCAAGGAAGCACACACTGGACCACCAGGGAAAAGGGCAACAATATAAAAACAAGAAAAAAAAGAGAACAATGGATGCCAACCAGTGCCCACAAAAGGGCACTGACTGGCAACATGGGCACTGACTGGCATAATATGGGATAGAAAAGTGATGCCCAGCAATGCCATCAGTGCCACCCCTCAGTACCCATCCATGCCCAGTGCCCACCCATAAGTGCCGCCCACCAGTGCCGCCTGCGAGTGCCCACCAGTGCCGCCTCATCTGTGCCCATCAGTGCCGCCTCATCTGTGCCCGTAATTAAAGAAGAAAACTTGCTTATTTACAAAAAAAATTAACAGAAAAAAATAAAAACTTTATTTTTTTGTTGCGCAAAAAATAAAAATCGCAGAGGTGATCAAATACCACCAAAAGAAAGCTCTATTTGTGGGAACAAAATGATAAATTGTTTGGGTACAGTGTAGCACGACCGCGCAATTGTCATTCAAGGTGCGACAGCGCTGAAAGCTGAAAATTGGCTTGGGCAGGAAGGTGCGTAAGTGCCTGGTATGGAAGTGGTTAAGGCAGCACCAGCTATGAAAGTAGCAGGCCGCTACATTCCATATCCTTGATATTCCTTCTTGGTACTTCTTAGGCTCAGCTGGTCAATGATTATTCCTGGGGTAGTCACAATATCTTTTTTTTTTTTCTTTTTTGCGATTCATTAGCAACGTGTCTAGCACTAAATGGGGTAACCGTTCTGTGACTGCAGGCAACCCACCCAATTAGGGCCGATTGGGCTATGTGCAAATTTGAGCCAGACACGGAGAAAGATTGTACCGTTTGTGTTTCATCGCAAGTCCCTGTCAAAACCACCTGTGCCAGTGGCCATTTCTGACAACCACTTTCAATTTGTGGCCCCTTCCTTTTGCCTTGTCTCAGCCTTGAGGGTTTTCACAAAGGCCCTCACACCAGTTCTTTTTTTTTATCTTGGAGGTATTCCAGTATTTGGATACCTAGATGATTTGCGGCTGTGAGAGCAGACCTCTCCAATTTTAACTCCTATGTGTAAACCAAGTTGTAGTAGTCATCTCTAATTCTGTCACATTGCTTGGTGTACTTGGGCCTTCTCCTGAAGGTGTATACTGTGCTATCTCGCACCAAGCTGTCAGCAGCAGATCCATTTAGCCCTGTAAGCTCCAAGGTGGGACCTCCGTGGCTCTAGCTTGTTTTTTCAGCACAGCCCAAAGATTGAGATCTGGAGAATTTAGAGGCCAGGTCAATGCCTCAAACACGCTGTGTTCCAAAAAAACTTTTTTGAACCATTTTTGAAGTATGACAGGGCGCATTATCCTGCTGAAAAAGGCCCATGCCATCAGGGAATACTGATTCCATGAAGGGTGTACTTGGTCAGCAACAATATTTTGGTGGATGGTATGTGTCAAGTAACATCCATGTGACCCAAGGTTTTCCAGCCGAACACTGCTCAAAACATCACAGTGCCTCCACCAGCTTGTTTTTTTCCCATACTGTATCCTGGTGCCATCCCTTCCCCAGGGAAGCTACACACGCGTTCGGCTAAAGAAATTTTTTTAAAGACATTTTTTATTTTTTTTTTATTTTTTTTTTTAAGACTGGGCCACCTTCTGCTTCTCCTGTGGTCCAGTTGTGATGCCCATTGTAAGCACTTTTGAACATGGGTCAGCATGGGCATCCTCACCAGTCTGCGGGTACACAGCCCTATACACATCATACTGCAGTGCCTGTTTTTTCTGCTTTCATCACATCAAACTTCAGGGA
Organism: Rana temporaria; assembly: GCF_905171775.1. Lineage (NCBI taxonomy): Eukaryota > Metazoa > Chordata > Amphibia > Anura > Ranidae > Rana > Rana temporaria. The sequence goes on from NC_053492.1 coordinate 185,913,529, forward strand.
CAACCTGGTTACTTGCTGCTTAATCTATCCAACCCAATTTCGGGTACCATTGTAGTAGGATAATTTTGTATTACTTGGTTAACCTGTCAGTGGTTGTAAAGTTGTGGCTGATGTATATCTATATTGAGGGATGCCGGATGCACATTTATTAGCGTCTTATTCTTGCAAGAAGCGGGACAGGTTTGTTTCCAGAATGAGGAACTCAACGGCAGACCCAGCAGATGCTGTAGCGGTACCATGGAATCGGTATACCAAGGTTAAAATGGGATTGGATAAATCACAGAATTCAGCTAATCACTCCATCCAAAAGTTTTATAAAATCACATGGCATCTCAAAATATCCTGCTGGCTCTAACACTGCACTGCCTTCCTCCTAAATTCTTTATTGATTAGTCAATTTCTGGCCTCAAATCTTGCATTATAACAAAGCCGAGAGCAGAATATATTTGCTTGGATTAACATTGTGAGATCTGTTCTAGAAAAGGAAACACTAAGACCCCTTTCACACTGGAGGCGTTTTTCAGGCGCTTTAGCACTAAAAATAGCGTCTGTAAAGCGCCTGAAATAATACTCAGCTGCAAACCCAGTGTGAAAGCCAGAGTGCTTTCACACTGGGGTGCTGTGCTGGAAGGGCGTCAAGAAAAGTCCTGCCAGCAGCTTCTTTGCAGCTCTTTAGAAGCAGTGAACTCACCGCTCCTTTAACCCTTTTTCTGTCACTAGCGGGGGTTAAAAGTGCCCCGCTAGCAGCCGGAAAGTGCAGTAAAAATGACTGTAAAGCGCAGCTAATAATAGTGACGCTTTAACGCCGACTCCTGGGCGCTTTCATTGTGAATGCAGCCTGGAAGTGTCTGGGATGCTGTTACCCTATCCATGCCTTGCAGCAATCATTAAAACACAAATCAAGCCTATTTGAAATTGAGTATTTTAAACATTTAATGGATGTATTTATGGAAACTTTCCTGAACCCATTTTAATGAGGTTTCTTCGTAGAATGGTGCCCTACTGGTTTCCTACCAACTGCACCTTCTCTGCCGGGGGCAAGGTAGTGAGGCCCCAAGAACCTTTGTGTTGCTATCAGTTATGATGAATACAGCAATACACTTGTGTGTGTAAGCTGCTAATGTTTACCTTCTACATTGTTGCAATAACAACACGGTGGTTGGCATGTTAAAAGCTGCTACAAAAGCATCACCTATATGTGTGTGGATGCTTTGCAATGTTGTGTTTCTTTTTAGATGGTTGTTATCAATCTGATCAAGTCATTGCAGTAAAGTTTAGCTCACTGCTATCCCCAATAGGTGATAAGGGCAGACCCCTTCACAGAATTCACTCTGGAGTCTACCTTTGGCCTAGGCTCCTTTCAAACGGACGGATAGAATGGTGCTTTTAGCTGCAGATTTTCTGGTTTTCTACCACAGCTAAAAGCACACAATGTGTCCTATGGCCCCATTCACACACAGCATTTAGCTGCGATTTTGTTACATGCGGTTTGGTGCGAATAGAAAAAATAGAATTGAATGCATCCAGGTGCGATTTAGCACAGCTATATGCACTTAACCGCAGGTAATCGCAGTCTTTTGTGTCAACTGCGGATAGCAGCGTGAGGAAAAAAAAAACAGGAAGCACATCATAATAAAAAATAAATAAAAAGGGTTGCTATGGGAATGACTACCGCAGCTAAACGCGGCCGCATGTAACCGCACATAATCACAATGTACAAATGCAGCTAATCATAGTGCCTGAAGCCTGGAATTTCACAGAACATTTACATGCTTTTAACTGTGGCAAAACAGCCGTCCGTGTGAAAGGCGCTTTACATTTGGTTTTAAACAGTAAAGAGATCAGTGTGCTAATGCATGAGTTGGAATTTGGGTTTTACATATAGAAAAAAATAACTGGAAAAAAAAGTAGGTAGAAATTTTTAATAGATTGGGCTATATAGTAATTTTGTACATTTGCTGTTCTCTTTCTTTTTGATTCCAGGATGAATTCAAACAGTGGTTTTGTGCAAAAGTACGAATACGGGTTTGTCCTGGAACTGACCCTTTTCAGAGTCCTGAATCCATGATAAACAAAGTGACCAACGGACATGCAAGCCACCTTCCTGAGAGTCCCTCTGAACACACTGAAGATCATCCAATGAACCATACAACAGCCCCATTATATGAGGTATGGGGCATTTTCCCTTATAGTAAACCACTGTAGACTCGCCCACACGGTTTTCTCATCATTTGATAACGTCTGCTGTTGTACAAATGAGTTATTTTCGTGGTACTTGTGCTGTTAAAAGTATTTATGCTGAGTGTGTGGGAAGAACCTAAAAATTGTAATGGACTTTAGGCATCAATATGTATTGAAATGGCATAGTCTTTTTGCATACCAAAATCCTTGCACGTAAGATTAAAGGCTAAAGGGGTAGAAGATGCCAGGGCTGGAACATGTTACATGTTCCCCCTCCAAAACAGGTGGAACATATTCCAAAGGGGAACTTATCATTTAAAAAATATACGACATAATTTTATTTTACCGTTGGCAAGTCAAGCCTAGTAGACACGGGCTGAATGTCGGGTGGCGTGGGCTGGTTCAAAAGAAACCAACCTTTCGGCTAGCTTTTGTCCAAGGAGAATGACCAAAGAAAAGATAGAATGCATTAAGAAATAAAATCTTCTGCCTTTACAATCGCAAAGTTTAACCACTTCCCACCCATTATATGCAGAATGACGGCCGAGAAGTGGTTCTGTTCTCCTGACTGGGCGTCATATGACATCCAGCAGGATAGCATGCTGGGGCGCGCGGCGATTGCAGCATGTCAGTCTGACACACCGCATCTCCTTGATCACAGCATGAACCAGGAAGTGCCGGTAAATGGCATTCCTCGGTTCGCGTTGACAGAGAGAGCCGATCGGTGGCTCTCCCTGTCAGGGGGGGTCTGTGCTGATAATCAGCACATTGATTATCAGCACAACGCCCATCAATTGTACCCATTATCTGTCAATCTGTGCCCCATCATAACCCCCTCTCAGTGCCCAATAAAGTGCCAGTTAGTGCCCACCATAGTGTCAATTAGTGTCCATCTCGGTGCCCAGCATTAACACCTGTCCAGTACCTGCCCAATCAGAGCTGCATATCAGTGCCCATCAATTCTACATATCGGTGCCTCCTCATCTGTGCCGCCTCATCAGTGCCTGTCCGTGAAGGAGAAAGCTAAATTTTTTAACAAAGAAAAAAAAATTATTTTTATTTTTATGTCGGTCTTCTTTCGTTTGTTTAGCAAAACATTAAAACCGCAGAGGTGATCAAATACCACCAAAAGAAAGCTCTATTTGTGGGAAGAAAATGGTAAAAATTTAGTTTGGGTACAGTGTTGCATAACCGCGCAATTGTCATTCAAAATGCGACAGCGCTGAAAGCTCAAAACTTTCCTGCTGCCCAGGGGGGCAAAAGCGCATGGTATTGAAGTGGTTACATTTTAATGTTTATTTTGAGTAATGTGGCTTAAAACTTGTATTTAAATCCTGAGATTTTTTTTCCCCCAGCATCGTGATTGTAGCATATCACATTATTAGAAATAGTAGGCAGGGTTATAATTTAGAAATTCCTTTAAAAAAATAAAAAAATGCTATTTCACTTGCTCACACATATGTCAAATTCACAAACCTTTTGAAGTAATCACTTGCCCAGTGTATACATAGTTTTGGTGCTTTGACACGGAGTAAATGGGGTTGTTTTGATGTAGCTTCTTTTCTAAAATCGTTTTTATTTGAGTCCTTTATTTCTAGCAAATTGCCTAATTACCAAAGGTATTAGTATTTCTTCTACAAAAAGGGATAAACTGGGTGTTTGTTTTTTTCCTTACTACGTTTATTTTTTGGGGGAATGGGTATCTGGTTTTCACAGGTACACACTCCTACTTCAACTCAGATCACCCAGGCGATCTGATCGGAAGTTTGGGCTCCCCTCTCTTGGCCTGCAGCCTTCTGGGACATAACACAGTTCCCAGAGGGCTGTGGGACCACTCACGAACCGATGTGCAGCGGTAAGCTGGCTGTGAAGCCTCAAAGACTCACAACAGGGTTCCCTTGGTAAATATGCTGATGCCTGGGCCCCAAAGATGGGTGAAGAACTGGCACTGGATCCTTGGACAGGTGAGTGTCCTTTCATTAAAAGTTAGCATCTACAGTATTTGTAGCTGCTGACTTTTATTTGTATTTCATTTTTTCATAAAGCTTTAAGATCCTCTTTAATTGAAAGACTGATTGACCTTTCTGCATCTGTTCAACAGGTTCGTTATTTTGTTCATCACAGTGTGACTTATTTCTGGAATGATTTACACCAAGCATTCAGCTCCTTGGGGTAAGTGGCATTATTCATCTGTTGCTTATAGGAAATTCTGGCTTCTCCGCGTCCTCTTCTTTCTGCATAGATCTCCTGACAATCGTGTTTTAGCAGATTTTGACTTGCGTTATGATTATACGGTCTTTTAGAAGGTTTACCAGCAACTATGTAGTGGTGGGTCTACAGATTGTGTGCGTTTATGTATAGTATGTATGTGTGTGTCTGTGCATCTATGTATAAAATGTTAAGGTAGACCCTCACATTACATGTTTTTGGTAAATCTGAAGAAATTGGATAAAGCAATAACATGTTCATACGCGCATGCTGTTTTCGTGCTGTAATAGATACATTTCAAGTAAAGGCAAGTTGAAAAGCATTTTAACCCATCAATCTGATTTCTGGGGTCCAATAACAGAGATAACCAACAGTGGGTTAGTTGCTATGGATTACTACACTTTCTTTTATTGAATAAGCCAGATTATCTATCCTGAGACGTTTCCTCATCTAAGATCTATTTAATCAAGGACAATATTCAATCTTTGTAGGGGTCTGGACGAAGGGGTTTCTTGTTCTACTCTGCACAATGAGCACAACAAAGGATTAAGTAAAGAAATACATGATTACAGGTATGTTAATTACACAACATGACTATTGCAGGTGCTCATTGTTAGTGCTGATAAAGATGAACTTCAGACAAACGGTGATCAATACATTTTAAATAAAAAAAACTGAACAATCTTCTCTGCCAAAGAATTTGTAATTTTATTCAGCCACTTTTGTGAATCGTACACCTCTTTTACACAGCACAGCCAGAATGGCCACACTACATCCCTGTCTGCTCATTGGACAGTGAGGCTGGGTTCACACTATAGTGCGAATTGGTCCAATTCACACAGCAGGGGATCGTGGCAGGCTCTTTATGGAACCGGTTTACATATTTTTGCATCGGCTCAGATGCGATTTGCACAGGAGCCCTGTGCAACTTTTGGTCTGAATTTGGACCTGAAATGGTGAACGAGGACTCACCAGACTCCTGCTGTGAGCCACTGCGTGCTCATATGTGAACCCAGCCTAAAGGAGCAGCATGACACTAATTCGCGCCTCAATCTACTTTTTTCTCGTCTACATGCACCGTCTCAGCAGATGTGCATGTGGAAGAGTTTGATTAGCTTCTTTGCTGCCCCTCACTAAATTCTGCAGTGGAGGGAAAACCGAAGGCTTGTAAAAAAAGAAAGTACACTTAATTTTCATTTGAAAGGAGTTTAAATTGGCATTAAATCATGTTTTATATCTACCTGGAGTGAAACTTTAAGTTTGCTTTCAGAATCTCTAGGCTCCATATAAACAAATATGCATGCATATGGTATTGTTTTGTAAGCCTTGGATATGTTTTTTTTTTTTCATGATATACCAGTACTTAAAGTGGTTGTATACCGGCGATGCGCGTGGGAGACTTCAATCCGGCAAGGTCCAGCGGCTGCCGGCCCTTTAGCTGAGGCTCCCCGCTGCGCATGCGCCACTGCAATTAGCGGCGCATTGCGAGGGGAATATCTCCTAAACCGTACAGGTTTAGGAGATATTCTTTTTACCTACAGGTAAGCCTTATTATATAGGCTTACCTGTAGTTAAGTGGTAGTAATGACTTTACTACCACTTTAATATTGGGGGAAAAAAATCCCTTTTAGCTTGAATTTCTTTTTATCTTTGTCCATTCTCACTCTCTGCTGGGACTGCTGGTACATTTTTGTTTGATCAGCACATGCAGCCAATCAGGTTTAGTGCTCATTAGTGTATTCTGATAGTGGAGGAGTCCCAGCTGAAAGAATACAAAAGCACAGTGGGGAGGTTTTCTACATTCACCTCGTATGTGTGGAAGGGGGAATCCGATCAATGTATGGCCAGCTTTCGATGTACTATCAGATTTAACTACACTTAACAAATTGAAGCCAAACTTCAGCTAATACTTTATAAGGCCGGTCCAGCAACATTTTCTTCTTTTGTGTGTGAAAAGTTTTACATAAAATCATTGATCATTGTAAGAACCCCTGTCAGTGGTAACCGATTGTCTCAACCCTCTAACTACTACATCTGCAGGACAGCTTGTTCTGTTGAAAAACAGACTTGCTAGACAGATCACTAGGTGAAAATAAAAGAAAGCCAAAAAATAATGAATACAACCATTACACCTAAGAATTGTTAAGCTGCAATATAATAAATGAATGAATGACTTGTATAGCGCTACACATGCAAACTGAATTGCCTCTAGGCTCTTTTTGTAGCCAGTGTCTTTCTGGCTGCTGCGGTCATTTACCCTGTAGGATTGTGACACGCTTGGGACAGTCGTACACACATATACAGGGCCAATTTGGACAGGATCCAATTAACCTACCAGCATGTCTTTGGAGTGTGGGAGGAAACCGGAGTACCCGGAGGAAACCCACGCAGACACAGGGAGAACATGCAAACTCCAGGCAGATGGTGTCGTGGTCGGGATTTGAACCAGTGACCCTTTTGAAAGTGATAACCACTACACCACTATGCTGCCCAACTTTAAATGCATCACAGTGCACTGTAACACTTACTGTGCACAGCATTTCAAAAATAGTGCATGCAACTTTAGTACATTAGGGAGCCCATTCACAGTAACTTTACACCATGCACATCAACTTTAATAGTTTGAGGCACTTACCATAACAAGCATACACTTGAGTTTGACCAAACTAGTCTCTTAAGGGTTGGTAACTCAGGGCCCATTCACATGGCAACACATACCATTTTAAGTGTTGAGGTGGTTTGTAGTATGCTGCTTTGGCACTTCATTAAAAGTGGAAGTAAAGGCAAAACCTAACTCCAAGACCCCTTTCACACTGGGACGCTTTTCAGTAGTTTTAGTGCTAAAAATAGCACCTAAAAAGTGCCTCTCAATCCACCCCAGTGCAAAAGCTTTCCTTCCCAGTGCTTTCACACTGGGGCGGTGCGCTCGCAGAATGGGGGGGAAAAAGTCCTACAAGCAGCATCTTTGGGGCGGTATACTGCCCTGGCTCATTGAAACGGGCGCTATTATCTGCTAACAGCTGAAAAGCGCTGCTATAACAGCGGTAAAGCGTCGCTAAAGCTAGCAGCGCTTTACGCCCCAGTGTGAAAGGGGCCTAAATCTGCTCCCACCCACATTCTAAGACTAATCTATCTAATCCAGTAAAGAAAATATTGCTATACTTGCCTGTTCTGAAGCGGCTTCAGTCCGATCTCCAGCGGCACCCTCTGTGTGTAAGCCGATATCAGCTGTGAAATGACGTCACCCATAGACTTTTCGTTGCACGGTTAGACAGATTATGCTTAGAATGGGGGAGGGAGTCGTTTTAGAGTTACTTTAGATTTTGCCTTCCACTGAATGGACTGCAACAGAATCTGAATGCATGAAAGCATAATGCCGGCATAATTTTTTGCAGCACATTGCACAGGACACCATGCATTTTGATGCGGTTGGTTGCCGCCATTGTAATGAATGGCACTGCAAAGCAAATGATTGGATCCAGAGATAGCCAGGTAACTAGCAGATGGAGCTAAATTGACAGCCTCCATGTCTCTCATGACAAGCCTGCTATTAAGCACACCATCCTGTTTGCTCCATAAATTCTAGCAGATGTCCTGAAAAGGGTTTTACTGCTGGCTGTGTTTTCCCACAGCACCGGCTTCCATAATGAACATCAATATTTAATTAGTTTTGGACTACTGTCGGCTGTTTGTGTTTCTAGGAGGAAGGTGGGCCTGCTAGGGGTGATGTTTTCAGTTGCCAAAAATCATTCGCTATCCAGATTACATGAGATTACATCCTGTTTCTCAGCTCAAATCTTAGATATACCAACTGCCACATTTACCCTAACGTTTATAAGTTTTATGTAAGTGTATGTAAAGTTTATATGAGGAAGACCAGCCCGTTATCTAAAGAAACTGTACAACACTGCATGGTTTATGATCCATGAGAAAAGATGTCCTTGTAACTTGAGCAGGGATAAATTGGCTGATAACATTTTCACATTCTTCAGGAGATGAAGGAACGATCACTTGCTGAAATGAATGACATCGGCATGTTTCTGTAGCACAAAGGCATGGCAACAAAAAACGATTTGTTTTTAAACTGAACATAAGCCCTATATAATGTTATTGCTGAAAGTTTATACAACAAGGAAAATAACAATTAACAATGACTGTATCTGTTTAATTGAAAACATACATGGTATGGTGTCCTTGAACTTCTGTTTCAATTATTTTTTAGTAAGTTTCTTTTTTCCAAGGTATAAAAAAAAAAAAGTACAAAATACAGTAAAACCTTGGTTTGCAAGCATAATTCGTTCCAGAAACATGCTTGTAATCCAAAGCACTTGTATATCAAAGATTTTTTTTTTACAGGGTATAAAAGAGCAGAGAGGCAATAAGTTGCTAAATGTTGTACCTTAATTAAATGTAACCATATTGCTACACTTAGAGGGGCCTCCCTCTTTTATATACTCGGTTGTGACATGACGCTACTCTTATATCAAGACATCGCTTAAATATCAAGGAGAAATGTATTAAAACATTTTGCTTGTCTTGCAAAACGCTCTCAAACCAAGGTTTTACTGTATAGCAAAAACAGTAGTTTGCTAATGTTACATACACAGCAACATTAATACGCATAAGGCAACTAATGACAAAGTTGGACTGCCCATTATTTCCATTGACAGTCCAGGTAGTTGGTTTAGGCCGGCTCACACCAGCTCTATGATGTTGGGGACCCTGTTTGGGAGGGAAATATTGCCTTTTCAAGTGGGAAATATAAACGCCCTTAAAACCTAGGGCACCATTAATAATGAACATCTATGAAAAGCTCTATATAACGCAACCTCCATCTTATAACCAGTAACCTCCTAGGGATAGGTCCAAACATCTGATTGACCAGGTATTTTGGGTCCAGGCACTTCTCTAATATAGAAATAAAAAATATATAAATCGCGCTACCCCCTAACCATGTGATAAACCTAATAGAAAGAATAAATCACCAAAATTAGAAATACCAAAAAATCAAAACAGTGGTATACAAATATATAACTAATGGCATATAATGATGTAATACTTAATATGTCCAATAGTATAGAGCATCTCATGCCAATTGATAAATATATAATATAAAGTAACCATTAAAAATTGTGTTGATGAAAAATAAATGGATTGAAAAAAAATTGAACTAAAAACTGTATAACAAAAATAATATAGTCCGTAGTGCATTGAATGATATTTGTCAATAAATGCTGAACACCAGTGCTCTGTGCCGAAATCCAAAATCTAATGAATAAACGTGTCCAAAAAGTGATGAATCCTCCACCAATCAATAGAAATGGCTCCTTACCAGCTTAGTGGAAAAAATAAATGTTCCTGGACTGCCGCACTCTGATAGGCAATTTATTGAAACAAAATGAACAAAGGATAAAATCCAAAGCTGTATAACATCCAAAAATTCATGCAACACTGCAATCAATGGTAGAAAGTGGACATAGGGGACAAAAAAGCTAACCTGTTTCACATCATGGATAGATGCTTACCAGCTTACCAAGATCCCTTATGACAGGGGATCATTAGAAGCATATAATCAAGGTTCTCACTCCAGCCACGCAGCTCAAACAAATCCATTCTTTAAGCTATGAATCTCATCCAGCAATAGTTATGGATCACCAGCATATACACCTGACATGCAAGAGACAACAATAGCTCCACATAGCGCATTAAACGTATAAAAAGTTTATTAAAAGAGTTGGTGTTACACTTACAAATGTTGCAGAAAAATAGGCCTTAAATCTGGTGTGCCGGCCGGTACACAAAATCCAGACACCCGTCCTGCTGGGGGATCATTTGGAGCTTGAGGTGACGTCGGTACGCCGCTCCGCCCTACGTCCGTTTCGTAATAACTTACTTCGTCCTGGGGCACGGGTGGCACACTGCGTCACCTCTATTTAAACAGACATGAGCAAAACCAAGCCTCGCTCTGGTTCACAACCACCCCACGGACATGCGCAGTAACACGCCGAGCCGGCTCCAACATGGCTTTCGGCTCCGCAGACGGCACAAAATGTCCATCGTGACAACAATGGAGTGGTATATCGCCAGAGTTTGGTGCAAAATATCTCCATATGTCATGTCTATGAGGACCAATCACCTGCAGATATTAACATTTATTGTGCAAAACCCTACTACATAACCTTCCAATACCCTATACTCACTAAAGAGATGAGCCAGATGTACATAAACAAAGGCAGAGCAACGCCTCCTGGACAATGCCAGTACTAATCCAATAGACCGGCATAAACAAATATATCGGTGTAACAAAAGATGCTTTATTTAGGAGGTATTTATTTACTTTTCTAATAGTATCAGAAGTACCATGTACATATAAAAAGAAATGGGAAAATCAAAGAATAGAAAGATAGTAGAGGAGAATGGAAAAAGTGTCCTTACTTCCGTAGAGTTGAATTTTTGTATCTGTGGGTGGCTAATAATTTTCTGCATGCTTTAGCTGAGCAGGTCTGAATGATGGATGAGGCTAAATCGTGATGTAATAGGTTTCCTTCCTCTTCTGCTTTCTAACACGGAACAAGCATGCAGGAGGGAAGGTTTCCAAACCATTTTTTTTCCCCTCAATCTCTTTTTGTTAAAACATTTTCTCCATCACAATCACATTGTGAAACACACATACAAATACATACAACAATAACATTACTTTACCCTTTCATTTTCCCCTCCTTTTTTGTATCTTAACTTTGTTATCTGTAAACTGACTGAAGTGTTTTTTTTTTTTTTATATGCAAATCTTGAAATGTTTTTAATATATTATCTGTATAGAGCTGTGCAATATATTTTTATCCCCCTTTCTCTCCATACTTCAAACCCTTTTAGTCTGCCCACTTCCTCATAGTTTTTATTTCCCCATAGGGGGAATAGACTGAAATATTACTATATTGCATAATGCGTCTTATTTCTTGACATACTTTATGTATGAGTCCCAGGGCAGAGGCCTGGGACACACACATACATACATACATACATACATACATACATACATTCCGGAGAGCCTCGGAAAGGCCCGAGGACACCTTGGCTGACCTCGGCAAACCTCAGAAAGACTTTGTTCCTGAAGTTTGACGAGCTGTCCTCTGGCCTTTCCGTGCATTTCCGAACGTCTGCGATCAGTTCGGCTCCGGCACCCCCACCCCAGGCCAAACGCGGTACTGCACACCGCTTTGGCCTGAATCCTGCTTGTTTTGCAAGACAACACTCGCAACCCGAGGTAGGATTTTTTAAATACAGTGCTCGTGGGGGCGTGGCCTGGACCGGCATGGTGTGAGGAGTCCTGCACAAGAGATCCGCTTGCTATCTATTCGTTCTTGACTATCCTGGGGCTGCTATTGCCTGTTTATTTGCTGTGATTTGGGTCACTTGCTACCCTACACCATCAGGGATTATGTCGCCTCCGAAAGCAAAGTCGGATGCCGTTGCTAAACTAGCTAAATTCCGTCTCACGGAAAAGGAGGCTGAGAGGGGAAGATGGCGCCGGCTCCTCTTCCTCTGCTGACCCGAACGCTAGAGTGCTGGAGGCTATATCTGATTGCAAAAGCACTTTGATGGGCAAGATTGAGGAGGTAAAAATTGATGTCTCCCTCCTCCACCAGGACCTGCAGAAACTCAGAGAGCATGCCACAGAGACTGAAACTCGCATTGGCCATGTGGAGGATGAGGTGCAGCCATTGCAGGTCACCACAGAATTTACCATGGTTATGGCCAAACAGGATGATATGGAAAATCGTCTCAGAAGATGTAACCTGCGTTTTGTTGGCTTGCCTGAGGGTGAGGAGGGCTCTGATCCCCCGTCGTTCCTGGAGAATCTGCTTGTCACTACGTTCGGCCGTGCAGAGTTTTTCACCTCCTTTGTGGTTAAAAGGGCCCCTAGATTGGCGGCAAAACCCCCTCCTCAGGGCGCACCGCCTCAGACATTTATCGCTAAACGGTTGAATTTCCAGGACCGGGACGCTGTCCTGCGACTTACTAGGCTAAAGGGTAATATTCCCTTCAAGAACAGCGAGATCAAGGCCTTCCCGGACTTCTCGGCGGACGTCCAGAAAAAGAGAGCCCTGTTCACGGAAGCCAAACGCCAACTGCGGGTCCGACACTACTCCTATGCCATGCTGTTCCCGGCTAGGCTTAGGGTGGTTGGTGAGGACAGGGCGCAATTTTTTGACACACCGGAGGCTGTCTTCGCGTGGCTGGAGAATAGGGCGGCCCCTGCTCGTGAACCTGCCTGAGACTTGGAATAAAGCCCGCCGGGTTTTACCTGGCGTGCATCGTGGGAGCTGACCTGGCAATTATTTTTCTCAGTTTCCCAGGAGCTTCGGACTACTACTTGTTCTGCAGGTACTGTGCGTTCTCCCCTCTCCTTGAGATCCCCTATGATGATTCCCGCCCAGGGGGTGAACTACCCATCTTGCAGAGTTTGTGGCTCCTTCCTTCTTCCCCGATCTTGGAACAGACTCGCATATACTGCCCCCCCCCTCATGCCTGATCGCTCTCTTTCTTCTCCCGTCCGGTCTCCCGTTGATGTACTTACATGGTAGCCCTACACTACTGACTTTTATGACTAAATACCACCCGTCATGACACCAAGGTCCCCGGACTCATGCATTTATATTCTGCAGTGTTCCCCCTGACTGTCATCCTGGAGATCTAGGTCTGGTGGTCTCACTCCTCGTGCTGCTGCCTGATCTGCAGTGGATAATCGCCGCCCCCCCCCCCCCTAGTTGCGAGTGCCCTTGCGGGTCTCGTTTTTTTTCAATTTCAACTGTAATGTTTGCTTTAATGCACTAAAGTGGTTTCCCTGGTCTGTCCGGTCCTGGTCTGATGCAGACAATTGTTGTTCGTCGTGTCACACGTCTGGGCACCCCAGCGTTTGGGTTCTGTTTAAGTTTTTTTTTTTTTATTGGTGTGCTGATTTTACTGTTTATTTTATGCTGAAGAATGTACTTAGCTGGTGTTCAATGAGAAATTTTGATATCCTCTGGTTTTGCTGGCCTGCCCGGATGGAGCGGTATGGCCCAGTTCCCTACGGTGCCCGCTCTCTGGCTAGGAGACTTTAATAATGTATCGAATAGGGACCTGGACAGGCTGTCATCGTCTCCTGTGGACGGTCAGGCCCATCCTGTCACCAGATTTGGCAAGCTACTTGCAGACCTGAATCTGGTGGACACTTGGAGACATCGCCACCCTCGGGATAGGGCATTTTCGTGTTTCTCAGCCACCCACAATGCCATGTCACGTATAGACCTTATCCTGGTGTCCCGATCTTTGCTGCCATTACTAGGGGACTTGGGATTCAATTTTTGTGTCCTTTCTGACCATGCCCCCTATTGGGCTGAGCTTCGGCTCGACTCTTTCCCCACAACCTATACTTGGAAACTTTAATCCCTTCTGGCTTTCAGTCGTACCTGATCTGGAGGGGGCTGGCAAAGAATGGGATTTATTTTTTCAAACTAATAAGGATACAGCGCCCCTCGATGTGTCTGGGACTCCTTTAAGTCTCACGCCAGTCTGTTTTTATCCCAACGCATAGCTAGATACAGGAAAACTTCTTCTCAGATGGCCAGACAGGCGGAGCAGTCTTTGGTGGCTATGGAACAAGATTTTACTAATAACCCCTCCTGACTGGCTAAAATTGCAGGCCCAGGTGGTAAATAATCTTCATTTTGAACAGGCAGAGGGGAAAATATTTTATAGTAAGCAGAGAGTGTATGATTGTGGAGAACGGGCAAGACGTCTCCTGGCCTACCTTGCTCATTTGGATCACAAGCCTCCTACGGTGGTTTCCCTTCGAACCGCTGATAATGAGCTGGTTACTGACCCTGATATGGTGGCTGGAGAATTCCTCTCCTTTTTTGCATCTTTATACTCTTCTGCGGCCGTTCACCCAAGGGAAGGTTTAGAGACACTTTTTGCCAGCATAGACCTGCCTGCGCTTACTCAGTCCCAGATCGAGATGCTAGGCTTCACAAATTATTCTCCTATATATTTGAATCTGGTTCTCTACCCCCCTCCATGTCTGAAGCCTATATTGTGCTCATACCCAAACCTGGTAAGAATTTTGAGTTCCCCGAGTCGTATCGTCCTATATCCCTTCTCCAACTGGATGTGAAGATTTTGGCCAAGATCCTGGCGCTGCGCTTAAACGCTGTAATCCTTTCTCTGATCCACCCAGATCAGACGGGATTTATGCCTGCTAAAAATACAGCGTATAATCTACGTAGACTTCACATGAATCTACAGGCCGCAAACGACCAGATGGGCTACAGGGGTGTGGTGTCTCTTGATGCCGCCAAGGCGTTCGACTCTGTCAAATAGGAGTACCTTTGGTTGTGTCTGGCTAGGTTTGGATTTGAACCTAAATTTATTAAATGGATTCAACTTCTTTATAGCGGTCCCAGCGCCAGGGTCTTGGTCAACGGGAGGGTGTCTGCCCCTTTTCCTTTATCTAGGGGCACGCGTCAGGGCTGCCCTCTATCCCCGTTATTGTATTCATTGGCTGTGGAGCCTTTTGCCTCTACCTTGAGAGCGCATCCCGGTATTCGGGGCCTGCGGTGTGGGGGTGTGGTGGAATTGATTAGTCTATATGCAGACGACATGCTGCTGTACTTGGCAGATGCTGGACCGTACTTACAGACGGCCCTGGAGGTTATACGAACTTTTGGTGGTTATTCCGGGTTGAAGATCAATTGGGACAAGTCCCAAATTCCTTCCATTGACATAAGTATCCCCACAGAAATTCAATCCTCCCCTCCCCTTTTCAGGGTGTGCTCCATGAAATATTTAGGTATTGTCATTAGTCGCTACCCGGGAGATTTTATTAAACTTAATATAGAGCCTCTTATTGCAACCCTGAAATCCAAAACACAAACGTGGGCTAAGCTACCCCTTGGGGTTATGGGTCGTATGAACTTAATTAACATGGTCCTACTTCCCTAGTTCTTATGTCTTATGGCACGCACCGGTTTATTTGCCCCTTAGAATTTTAAGGCTATTGAAGCTATTCTCAACTCCTTTTGTATAGGGTAGCTCCCGACAAATTGTCGTGGCAGGTACTGAAGAACCCCACTGAGTTGGGGGGTGCGGCGCTGCCCGACTTTAACTTTATACTATTTGGCTGTGTAGCTATCCCATTTCTATCATATAGATAAACAGGACAGAGATCGTTATTTAACACTGGTATGCTCCCCTCAGACATGTGGGTACACGCACCCCTTTCAGATCATTTTTAGAGACCCTGCTGAGCCCTGGGGGTTGGGAGACTGGGAAATTATTGTACACTCATTGTTAGGTCTGGGCAGTAGTGAGACATAGACTGAAATTGCCCCCTACCCATTCTCATACACCCTTATGGGATAACCCCTGCTTACCTGAATTGCTATCTATACCAGACCATGTTTTATGGCTCAGCCATGGGGTGATGTTTTTGTCAGATGTCTACGACGGATCTACCCTGAAGTCGTTCCAGCAACTCAGGGAGGAGTTTGGTCTTCCGCACTCTATGCATTTTCGCTTTCTCCAGCTCCGTCACGCTCTCCAGTCCCAATTTTGTGAAGTTCCTCCTAATTTAGACCGTATGGATATTCTTGATGGGATAATGGGACAAGATCCACTTAAACGTATTTCGGTGTTTCAGAATTCCTTGCTTCATCCCACTGCAGCGGCCCTTGCCTATGCTTTAAAGGATCGTTGGGCTGGCGATGTGGGGGAGATGGAGGATGATGAATGGGAGGATGCGTTGGATACTTGTAAGAATGTCTCTGCCATTTCTTACTTCTTACATGGAATTGCTCCCTTTCAGCTCTTTCCATAGCTGTTCTTTTATATAACTGTATAGCTATTCTTTTATATAAAAGTTGTATATCCTTCCAAATAGCTTGATTTCCAGGTGTAGGGTTCCGAACATATTGAAATTTCTTTTTGTCGTACTTCTACAGCCAAAAAAGTTTCCCATTCCCTGCTTGTCTTTTTAAATCTACTTTATAGCCGTATTAGTAACCCTCTTAGAAATGCCTTCATAGTGTCCCATACCAACTGTGGTGGTGTTGAGTCTGCATTATCAATAAAAAATCCATAAGCAATTGTCGCATGGGTTTCCCCTGGCCTAATACCTGTAACCATGAGGCATTCATACACTAGTAACTTTTAATGCGTGGTTTAATTTTATTTATGGTCCGCAAAAATGGTGAATGATTCGAGATCCCCCTTGCCAGTCACTGTATATTTGATACCAAAGGAAGCGTTAGTTCCGTGCCCAGAGCCAAATCAATCCTAGATAAAGTACCATAAGTCAAAGAGCAACAAGTATAAGCATTTATTCCAGGATTGAGAAGGCGCTGCATATCACACAGACCTATTTCTTGCAGGGGTCTCGTAAAGGGGATTTCTAACTTTGGACCCACTGGGTAGCGATCTATACTCTTATCACAATCATTATTAAAATCCCCCATTATCATTATTGGGATACCAGGATATTCAGCCAAAAATATACTAATACTAATCCTCTGCAATATCTCTGAATTATATGGCGGCGGAACATACACTGATCCTATTATTATAGATGCAATGGTAAACAAGGGGCATACTAATGGGACATATCTACCCTGGGGATCAATCAATGTCTGTCTGCAGGAGAATTGTATCCTTGTGGATATTAAAACACCTCTAGAAAATGTAGAGAATACAGAATGGTATTGAGTAGAATACTTTGCATTTTGTAATAAAGAGGTAGTATCTTTTGTAGGATGGGTTTCCTGCAGGCGGACTACTGATGAGTTATATTGCTCCATAATGGGGAAAAATAGTCCTTTTTTTAACCGGGTCCTTCAGTCCTCTCACATGCCAAGATATTAATGCAAGCTCATTGACCATTATCCCTATCTATTATATCTATAGCCACCGGTATGAAGGTATATAATACACATAGCTGTTCCATTTTACTGTCTCTAGAAGGATATGCAACCATAAACAAAATCTTCAAGTATAAATGATAGCTCATCATAGCCACGGCGTAGCCCATCACAAAATTGATATATGAAAGGCCCAAAAAGGGAGACGGAGCAAAAAAATAAAAAAAACACACTCGCCTTCACTAAACATTTTCCCCAAAGAAAAAAAAGGGTACAAAAGAAAACGATTCCGGGCTTGAAGGTGAACACACATCCAGCTGCCTATAGTAATTGGGACAAAAAATGGAAAAGGATTAACATCTTATCAACTGGATATGTCCCTACAGCTAGAATGCAGATGTTGCTAATTTTTTTCCAGCCATATTGTGGCAATCTAATGCCGCGTACACACGGTCGTTTTTCGTCATGAAAAAAAACACGACATTTTTTAAAACGTCATTTAAAATGAACATGCTGCATTTTTTCATGTCGTTTTTTAAAATGTTGTTTTTCGTGTTGTAAAAAATGATCGTGTGTGGGCAAAAACGACGTTTTAAACCCGCGCATGCCCAGAAGCAAGTTATGAGACGGGAGCGCTTGTTCTGGTAAAACTACCATTCATAATGGAGTAAGCACATTCATCACGCTGTAACAGACAGAAAAGCGCAAATCGTCTTTTACTAACAAGGAATCGGCTAAAGCAGCCCAAAGGCGAATAGAACTTCCCCTTCAGAGTGCCATCGTACGTGTTGTACGTCACTGCGCTTTGTTCATCATTTTTCAAAAACGATGGTGTGTGGGCAACGTCATTTTTAATGATGAAGTTGGAAAAACGTGTTTTTTTGGACATGCTGAAAAATTACATTTTTTTATTTTATGCCGAAAAACGACCGTGTGTACGCGGCATTAGAGTTTAAAAAAAAAAATGGTTTCATCCTTAACAACAATCCTAAACTTGGCCAGGTATAACATTCCATGTGATATTTTAAGCTTGCGGAAATGCTTTTTAACTTCTGCATATTGAGCCCTCATTTTCTGGGTAAAACGACATTTTTGAGCCCTTTTACATCTGTATGGCCCTGGCACGAATAAAGGGCAAGTCTTTGTCTCTAAAGTGTAACATTTTTACAATAAACGAGTGTGGAAATTTTCCAGGAGGAGGGGGTGCACACTCAACAGAGAAAAATTAAGAAAAATGCTTTTTTATCAAAAATCTCCAGCAACCTTCGTTCCATGAAATCTACAGAATTTCTTCTATCTGTTCAGGAAAGCTCAGTATTCTAAATTATCTATGTAATTAGCGTGATGTTTTTACTGTAGTCCCACCGCTTTGAGGTCACGCTGCGTAAAAAAGCCAAGGTATCTTCAACATTACTGACTCTATCCACCACAGCCGTTGTGCCCTCTCACACATTTTCCATATCATGA